>NC_053491.1:54968003-54990503 GCF_905171775.1 Rana temporaria
TCAGTGTAGCGATTTTATTAAAGTTACATAAAAAAAAAAAAAAGACATAAAAACAAATGGATGGCCTCTTACATGATTCAGTGCCCGCTCGCCACGAATACAGACCACAACACAAATAGTAATTACCCGCTCCACCACAGCCATGAGCCGGTGTGCGTTCCAAATACCGGAAGTGGCATGGCAGCTTGGTTGGCAAGTGAGTTTGGAACTTTTCTTTGTCGTTTTGTGAAATGCGTCATAAGGGGACATGCTGGATACCTTCCCTGCCATTGTGCTGGGTGTCTGGTGTGTTCCTATACACTTCCCGCCCAAGGTACGTATATGAACGTCCTTGAATTGAGCGGGGATATCTGAATGATGGGTGCAGCTACAGGCATTATTCAGATATCGTCTTTTAGAGCCGGCGATTCTCGGCACCATAAGAATGATCATAGAGGCTGTTCTGCCGCTTGATCATTCTTATGGGCAGCGAGAGGGGATGTTCCCCCCTCCCGCCACCCTCCGGTGCTTCTACCAACTCACCGCTGTGATCAACGAGTCAGAGAACGGATCCGCTGGGCCCGGATGCTTACCATAGAGATTTCCGGGGGACCAGATGGTCGCCGGAGTCACTATGATCATTCGGAGGCCGGGCGCGATGTTATGACGTCATGCGCAGCCTCTGCATTTCAAAAATACGGCGCTGCCTCGGCTGGGAAGCGGAGATCTTTTCTTTTTTTTTATTTCAGTCTTCCCAGGCTAGGAGGTGAGATATGGGGGTCTTATTGACCCCACATCTCACTGGAAAGAGGACCTGTCATGCTTCTTCCTATTACAAGGGATGTTTACATAAGTTAAAAGTAAAACGAACAATACATTTTTTTTTTCCATTATTTAAAGCCCTGTCCCTGTGCGCTCGCAGGCAGAAATGAATGCATATGTAAGTCCCGCCCACATATGAAAATGGTGTTCAGACCACACATGTAAGGTATCGCCACGAACGTTAGAACAAGGGCAATAATTCTAGTCCTAGACCTCCTCTAACTCAAAACATGTAACCAGTAAAAAAATTCAAAGCGTCGCCCATGAGGATTTTTAAGTACCGAAGTTTGGCACCATTCCATGAGCGTGTGCAATTTTGAAGGGCGACATGTTCCATATCTATTTATTTACTCTGTGTAACAACATCTTTCACATTATGCAAAAAATAAAATTAAAAAAATGGGGCTAACTTTAATTTTTTTTTTTTTTTTTTTTTAAAGGCATGAAACTTTTTTTTTTCAAAAAAGAGTGTTCAAAAAAGTGCTACATGGCATGCCTGCTCCCAATCTATCCATTATAATATATGCGCTCCAATTTTGGAGAGGACTGCAGTACACTGGGGAGCCGTGAAGTGGTCCTGCAGCTTACACATTTTTGCAAATGTGTGCCAACTAAACCCATTGGTACTAACCTGATCTGTTAGACCAATTCAGTTTGTTGCAGGCTGGTTGGCAAGTAGGCTGGGATTTTTTTCTTTGTTGTTTTTTGAACTACTGATACCAGTAGTAGTTTTCTGAGTCCGGCTGCCTTTCTGCATAGTAACCACATGGTAGAATGCCCTGTTTATTTTTTAAATTAATAAAAGTGTTCTTTGATCAAATGAGGTGGAGAAGAGGGGCAGTAATGTTGCAATTTCCACCAGAGAACTCCTTGCATCCATTGAAATGAATTCAAGACGTTCTCTGAATGGTGGAAGTAGCAAGCATTTGACCCCCTGTGATTACCATGCAGAAGGGCAGCCACTTGGCACTGGACCTCTAACACTGCTGCTATCACTGATGCATTGGCTACTACTACAGTGATCTGCAGATTTGGCAGGGGTCATTCAGGTATGAAATATGCACAGTTACATTGTTCCAAGCTGGGAGGTATGAAATAATGAAATATGCATACTTGCATAGGTGGAGTCACTAGAATTGGTGTGGCGTCACTAGAATTGGCGTCACGTCACCCCCCCCATATGATGGTGCCATTAACCATCAAGCAACTATCAAATTTGAATAATAATATCAGATGAAAATAGAACACAAAATTTAAACTTTTAAAGAACTAGTGCAGAGTGATAGCAGGACAGAGTAGTAGGTAATGGGCAGACTAGTGCATCGGCCTCTCACCTGTCAAGCATGCCAATAACTTCCTACTTGATGAAGGCAGGGGGAGATTAGAGAGCTGAATGCATGGCTAAAGACCTGGTGTAGGAAGGAGGGATTTGGGTTTCTAGAGCACTGGGCTGACTTTTCATTGGGGTGCAACCTATATGCTAAAGACGGTTTGCACTTGAATGGAAGGGGGTCTGCTGTGCTGGGGGAGAGGTTTATGGGAATGCTGGAGGAGTATTTAAACTAGGATTGAGGGGGGAGGGTGAATTAGAATTACATCGAGCAGACAGGTCAGTTAGTGGTCAGACATTAATGGAGAGTGGAATGGGGATAGATGGGGGGAGGGTTATGGCAGGTGACAAGAAAGTTCCCATGTTGCAAACAGCCATTGGAAATAATAGTGCCATTTGTACTACTATAAATTATATGAAAAACACCAGAGAAAAAAAATGTAACAATACATTTAAGTGTTTGTTCACCAATGCCAGAAGTCTGCCAAGCAAAACAGGTGAGCTGGAAGCTCTGGTGCATGAGGAGAGCTATGATGTAATCGGTATTGCTGAAACTTGGCTTCAATCCTCACATGACTGGGCTATTAATATTCCTGGCTATGCTCTCTTTCGGAAAGACAGGGTAAAAAGGAAAGGTGGAGGGGTCTGTCTCTATGTGAGAAGTGACCTCAAAGCAAGCGTGAAAGAGAACCTGGTTGATGGAGAGTGTGATGAGGCTGAAGCATTATGGGTGGAACTGCATACAGATGTGCGTAGTTCAAAATTAATCATTGGAGTTTGTTATAAACCACCCAATGTTAATGAGGAGGTGGAGACTCAGCTCCTTGCACAGATGGAAAGGGCTGCAAGGTCTGGGACGGTGATAATAATGGGGGATTTTAACTACCCAGAAATTGACTGGATTAATGGCACTTCTGGGACAGTTAAAGGACAAAAATTTAAAAACCTATTGCAGGACAATTTTATGGTGCAGTTTATTGAGGCCCCAACTAGGAATGATGCCCTGTTGGACCTGATAATCTCAAACCATGCAGAGCTTATTACTAATGTTCAGATAAAGGAACACCTGGGTAGCAGTGATCATAACATGATTTCATTTAATATTAACTATAAGCAAGAAAAACATACAGGAAATATTAAAACACTAAATTTTAAGAGAGCAAATTTTCCAAGGATGAGGGCTGCTCTCCAGGACTTGGACTGGGAGGGACTATTGGCACAGCTGAACACAGAACAGAAATGGGAATTCTTCAAAAAGACTGTGTGGAACCTCACTGCAAAGTATGTTCCCATGGGCAATAAGTTTAAAAGGCTAAAAAAGAGATTTTTAATACAGCTTACCTGTAAAATCTTTTTCTTGGAGTACATCACGGGACACAGAGCGGCATTCATTACTATATGGGTTATATGGAGTACCTTCAGGTGTAGACACTGGCAATCTCAAACAGGAAATGCCCCTCCCTATATAACCCCCTCCCATAGGAGGAGTACCTCAGTTTTGTAGCAAGCAGTATGCCTCCCAAAATGGTCCTCAAAAAAGAGGGGTGGGAGCTCTGTGTCCCGTGATGTACTCCAAGAAAAAGATTTTACAGGTAAGCTGTATTAAAAATCTCTTTTTCTTTATCGTACATCACGGGACACAGAGCGGCATTCATTACTATATGGGATGTCCCAAAGCAATGCTTACAATGAGGGGAGGGAGAACATCTCCAAGACAAAAGGATTTAATTTAGAGATATACTCAAATCATAATAAATCCAACTTAGTTGAGAAAAATAATTTTAAATTTTAAATTTAACTCAAAAAAGAGGAGCCCCCGGAATCCGAGGGTCTCAAACTGCAGCCTGCAGCACTGCCTGCCCGAAGGCAGTATCAGTATTCCTTCTTACGTCCAACTTGTAGAATTTTGTAAACGTGTGGACAGAAGACCAGGTTGCCGCCTTGCAAACTTGAGCCATAGAGATCTGGTGGTGTGCTGCCCCGGAGGCGCCCATGGCTCTAGTAGAATGAGCCTTTAATGATACTGGAGGAGGCAACCCTTTCAAGCCGTAGGCCTGAGTGATTAATTGCTTAATCCACCTAGAAATGGTGGACTTTGCAGCTGCCTGCCCCTTCTTGGGCCCATCCGGTAGAATGAACAGCACATCTGTTTTCCGGATCTTCTTTGTAGCTTTAAGATAGGCCTTCATGGCCCTGACAATATCCAAGGTATGCAGCAACCCTTCCTTTCTGGAAGTAGGTTTAGGGAAGAAGGATGGTAATACCAAATCCTGGTTCAAATGAAAACTGGATATGACCTTCGGTAGGAAGGATGAGGGCGGAGAACGACCCTGTCCTTATGAAAAACAAGATATGGTTCCTTACAGGATAAGGCCGCTAGCTCCGAAACTCTTCTTGCGGAAACTATGGCAACCAAAAATACTAACTTCCTTGTCAGTAGAACCAAAGGAATTTCAGCCAACGGCTCAAACGGTTGTTTCTGTAAACTTGACAGAACAAGATTTAAATCCCACGGACAAAGCGGGGATTTAACTGGAGGTCTAATACGTAAGACCCCTTGAAGGAAGGTCTTAACCAGCGAGTGGGTGGCCAGCGGCCGCTGAAACCACACTGACAGAGCAGAAATCTGTCCTTTGATTGTGCTTAATGCCAATCCTTTATCCACTCCTAGCTGGAGAAAACTTAATACTCTATCGATGGTAAATTTGCGAGAAAGCCATCGCTTGGACTCACACCAGCCTACATAGGCCTTCCAGACCCTGTAATAAATCACCCTAGAGACCGGTTTCCTGGCTCTGATTAGGGTAGAGACTACTTTCTGAGACAGACCTCTACCCCTGAGAATCAGGGATTCAGCTTCCAGGCCGTCAAATTTAGATGCCGTAAGGCAGGGTGGAGGATCGGACCTTGCGATAGCAGGTCTGGCCGTAGAGGAAGAGTCCAAGGGTCTCCCACTACCATCTTTAGGATGAGTGAGTACCATGCCCTTCTGGGCCATGCTGGAGCTACCAGGATGACTGGTATGTGTTCCACCCGGATCCTGCGCAGCAGGCGGGGTAGTAACTGGAGCGGGGGAAACGCATAAAGAAGTTTGAACTGATGCCAAGGGCAAACCAACGCATCGGTTCCGCAGGCCATCGGATCCCTTGAGCGGGATATGAACCTGTCTAGTTTCTTGTTGAGTCTCGATGCCATGATATCCACGTCCGGCACTCCCCATCTTTGGCAGAGTGCTTGAAAGACTTGTGGATGCAGAGACCATTCCCCCGGCCATAGAGTCTGGCGGCTTAAGAAGTCGCCTGAAAGTTGTCCACTCCTGGAATGAATATTGCCGATATGCAGGGCACATGCGCCTCTGCCCATAGGAGAATCAAGCTCACCTCTCTCTGAGCGGTCTTGACTCCTGGTTCCCCCTTGGTGATTTATGTATGCCACGGCCGTGGGCATTGTCTGATTGAATTCTCACCGGGAACCCCTGCAATTTTGACGTCCAAGCCCTGAGGGCTAGTCGAGCAGCTCTGAGCTCCAAGATGTTGATGGGCAACTGCTTCTCTGGCTTTGCCCAAGTACCTGGCGAGTGCAACCATCCAAAATTGCTCCCCAGCCCGTCAGGCTGGCATCTGTGGTCACTATCTTCCAAGCCACTGGGCTGAAAGACTTCCCTTCAGTAGATTCTGAGGGTCTAACCACCAACACAGACTTTGTCGGACTCTTGATAAGAGCGGCAAACGGGATATCCAAGGCCTGTGGCCTTCTGCTCCATGCTGACAGGATGGCTGCCTGTAGGATGCGAGTGCTTAGAACCAGTAGGATTAATTCCTTGATGGCTTTTACCTTCCTCAGAGGTAGGAACACTCCTTGTTGTTCTGTGTCTAATCTCATGCCGAGATATTCCAACTGCCTTGTGGGCTGGAAAGCTGACTTTTCTCGATTTAGGACCCAGCCGAACCTCTCGAGGTATTGGACCGTGAGGGCCACTGCTCGCTCCAAGCCGGGAGACGAGTGGTCTATGACTAGGAGGTCGTCCAGGTATGCTAGGATCGTGACCCCTTGGATCCTTAGCTTGGCTAGGATCGGAGCTAGGACCTTCGTGAACACCCGGGGGGCCGTAGCCAACCCGAAGGGAAGTGCCACGAATTGGAAGTGACGCGAAGCCACCATGAAGCGTAGATATCTTTGATGTGGCTGATAAATTGGAACATGAAGGTAGGCATCCTTTATGTCTATGGACGCCATGAAGTCGTCCTTCTGGAGTGTGGCAGCTGCTGACCGCACGGATTCCATCCGAAATGAGCGGATCTTTAGATATGCATTTACCATCTTTAGGTCCAAAATTGGCCTGATATCTCCATTGGATTTTGGGATGATGAATAGGTTGGAGTAGAAACCCAGCCCCTGTTCCAGGACTGGTACCTCTACTATTACTTCCTGGGAAAGTAGATGATCTAATGCCGATCTTAATGCGGCTCCCTTTTCCGGATCGTTTGGAATCCTCGACTTCTGGAAATGAGGAGGAGGAAACCTTAGGAAATCTAATTTGTAGCCTGTGGCCACGGAAGACCGTACCCACTCGTCGGGAATGCTGGCTTCCCAAATCTCTGAAAAGAGTCGCAGCCTTCCCCCCACCTTCGTGGGTGGGGGCGCCCCTTCATAAGGTTGGCTTGGGGGCTGGTTTTGCTGGTTTGCGAAACCACTGCCTTTTGCCTCTAACAGCCTGTCCTTGTGATTTGCTGTTGAAGCCGAAGTTTGCTTTTGCAGGAGGCCGTCGATACTGCTTGGCATTAGAGGGCCCCTGCCAGGGGAATACTGTCGTTTAAAACGCAGGCCCCCTGAACCTTCTTCTTAGTTGGCAAGAGAGTACTCTTGCCGTTTGAAATGGTCTGAATGTATTTATCTAGGTCTTCTCCGAAGAGTCGTCCTCCATGGAAGGGGAACCCTACCAGGAGCTTCTTGCATGGGGCTCAGCCTCCCAGCTTTTTAACCATAAGAGTCTTCTCATATGGATAAGGGATAACGATAAACGTGACGCTTGCTGGATAGAATCCTTGATTGCGTCTACCGTAAAACATATGGCCTTAGGGACATCCGAAAATTCTTCTGCCTGCTGGGCAGGAATAAGTTTAAGCATCTGCTTAAATTGATCCGATAATGCTTGAGCGACCCCAATCGCAGCCACAGCTGGCTGTACTACTGCCCCTGCAGTAGTGAAGGAGTTCTTAAGTAGTGCTTCCAAGCGCTTATCAACTGGATCCTTGAACACCTGTATGTTTTCTACAGGGCATGTTAACGATTTGTTAACACATGAGATGGCTGCGTCCACTGCAGGAGTAGCCCATCTTTTGGAAAATTTTTCTTCCATAGGATATAGGACAGAGAACTTCTTAGGTGGTAAGAAGATCTTATCTGGCTTGTTCCAATCTTGGAACAAAACTCCCTCTAATAGAGGATGGATCGGAAACACAGCATTGCTTTGAGGCGCCCTCAGTGAGCCCAAAGCTGAAACCGTCGATACCTGGAGATCTGGTACTGGCAAGTTGAATGCCCTATGGACCAAGTCCGACAATCCTTGAATCCACCAGCTCTCCCTCAGGGAGACTGCCCCAGACTCCTCTGTATCCGGATCCTCGATCCCTGAACCTACTTGGTCCTTGTCCAAGAGGTCGTCCAATTCCCCTGAGGAAAGGACCTCCTCTTCTGAGGGTCCGCGCTCGGGCGACGGAGATCTATTCCGCTTACTGCCCGCATAGCTGCGGCTATCATTTTACCCATGCTTTTCTGCATCTCTTTAAAGAGGTGAGTAATACCTCCTCCGTGACCATCTTAGGGTTGGACTGACCCGCGTCAGCTCCAGCCCCAGATCCCGATGGCCCCAAGGCTCCCTGTGGGGAAAGCAGCGGCATAGCTTTGTCCGAGACCTCAGACTCTCTGGGGGAATCCCCACCTCTTGTACCCTTGTTTTTTGATGCCATGGTACAATACCGAGGTACACCTGCTACTTATTGGTACCTGGGACTTATAAATAGTTTAAATGCCCAAACACCTGTTTGGGGGATAAAAAAATGCTTCCTCTCCCCTAGATGACACTTTTTTTTTTTTTTTCTTTTTTTTTTCAAATCTAGGAAAGAAAAAACATTCTGTCCCCCTGAGTAGTATTGCAAGAAAAACTATGAGATGGAAAAGAAACAGCCTATTCCTAGGCTTGAAAACAGTCTTTCTGAAGACTGGCAATATTCTTTCTGGCCACTGTGTGTCCTCGGCGCCCCGTGCTTGCCGTTCTGGTCTTTCCTCCTCAGTTCCAAAGTATTGAATGAGCTATATGGAACAAACAAGGAAGGGCCGCCCCTTCCTTAAGCCACTGACCCGCCCTTCCCCCCCAGCAATCTCAAACAGGAAATGCCCCTCCCGACAGGGGGGGGGGTGGGGTTGGGAGGAAGGGACCTCTCTGCTCCAGCAAACTGCAGCCTGGAACCATGAGGAGGTCAGCGTTTTGCCTGCTTTGCAGGCCGTGAGGAGGAAGACTGAATGGAGCATCGCCTGGAGGCTTGCAGGTAAGCACAGCTCTCTGACACACACATATACTTTTATATCACACAGGCCCCACTCAATGCTTTTCCAACACTACAAGGGAGGTCACATCTTATGGGGAATAATACATATGAGCCATCCTATCTTTATGATATGTGACTAGTTTGCCAGATGCAGTGCATAACTTTAGGCATGTCCCCTGTGACCCCCCAGAAAAAACCTGCTAAGAACCAAGTTCCGCAAGTTTTCCCCTCACTTACCTGCTCCATGCCGCAGGACTTTGCCAAGCAAGAGGCCCAATCTTCCCCCATCTCGGTGGGGATGTCCTAGACCTTCAGGCCCTGGGTTCCTATGAAGGATCCACTGTCCTGGGCCCATATAGCACTCTGGCAACAGAAACATTAGGCACCCAAAGGTTTCTAAGTTCTGGGCCCAGGGTCCAGCTCTCTAAAAAGAAAAGCATTATGACTATACCCCAAGGGTTTGGGGTCCGGTTACTGACCACTTTAGCGCTGAGGCTTTTTTGGACAGAACCGGTTAGCTCACCTAATCCCAAGGATGTGGAGGCAAGCTAAACCATGACTAACACCTAAGACACTGGCGGAAAAACTGAGGTACTCCTCCTATGGGAGGGGGTTATATAGGGAGGGGCATTTCCTGTTTGAGATTGCCAGTGTCTACACCTGAAGGTACTCCATATAACCCATATAGTAATGAATGCCGCTCTGTGTCCCGTGATGTACGATAAAGAAAATAAAACCTATGTGGCTCACGGTCAAAGTTAAAAAAAGCTATAAACAAAAAGAAAGCAGCTTTTAAAAAATATAAAAATGAAGGAACACTAGTGTTGTTTAAATGTTACAAAGAAAATAACAGGATATGCAAAAAGGAAATCAAGGAAGCAAAAATTCAAAACGAACGACAGATTGCAAAAGATAGTAGGACAAACCCCAAAAAATTCTTTAAATATATTAATAGTAAAAAGGTGAAGTCTGAGCATGTAGGCCCCTTACAAAAATAATTTAGAGTGGGTGACTGGGGACAAAGAGAAGGCAAATTTATTAAATGTTTTCTTCAGCTCTGTGTATACAATGGAGCATGGGGAGCTCATGTCCAAAATGGGGGTGGAGTGACACAGCCTCAAATCCACAATGGCTCAAAAGTGATATGGTCCAGAAATATTTAGACAGAATAAAGGTGGATAAAGCACCTGGACCTGATGGCATCCATCCACGGATCCTAGGTGAGTTGAGCTCTGTCATTTCAAAGCCACTGTATCTAATATTTAGGGACTCATTAAAGACAGGAATAGTACCACTGGATTGGCGCAGGGCCAATGTGGTGCCCATATTTAAAAAGGGAACAAAAGTCTTTACCAAGTAACTATAGCCCTGTTAGTCTAACTTCTATAGTTGGGAAGATACTGGAACGTTTAATAAAAGACCACATGGATGAGTTCTTGCAGGAAAAAAACTATTTAAGCAGCAGACAACATGGATTCATGAAAGACAGAAGTGTCAGACAAACCTGATTTCCTTTTATGAAGAGGTAAGTAAAACCCTGGACAGAGGCGTGGCTGTGGACGTGATATATTTGGATTTTGCAAAAGCGTTCGATACAGTTCCGCACACACGGCTCATGTGTAAGGTAAGGTCTACAGGATTGGATATATCAGTTTGTAAATGGATAGAAATTGGCTGAAAGACAGAATTCAGAGAGTCGTGGTTAATGATTCTTACTCTGAATGGTCCAATGTTATCAGTGGTGTACCCCAAGGTTCAGTGCTGGGACCCTTACTTTTCAATATATTTATAAATGATATTGGGTCTGAGATCAAAAGTAACATTTCTGTCTTTGCAGATGACACCAAGCTATGCAGTGGAATAACGTCCTTGCAGGATGTCTCCAATTTACAAGCCGACCTCAATGCTCTGTCTAATTGGGCGACTGAGTGGCAGATGAGGTTTAATGTGATAAATGTAAAGTTATGCACTGGGGGGGCTAAGAATATGCATGCATCATACATACTAGGGGGAGTACAACTGGGGGGATCTGTAGTGGAGAAGGATCTGGGGGTTTTAGTTGATCATAAGCTCAATAATGGCATGCAATGCCAAGCTGCGGTTTCCAAAGCGAGCAAAGTCCTTTCTTGTATTAAGAGAGGTATGGACTCCAGAGACAGAGATATAATTTTGCCCCTGTACAAATCATTAGTAAGACCTCATCTGGAATATGCAGTTCAGTTTTTGGGCACCAGTTCTCAAAAAGGACATCGGAGAACTGGAGAAAGTGCAGAGAAGGGCAACCAAACTGATAAGAGGCATGGAGGAGCTCAGCTATGAGGAAAGATTAGAGGAACTGAATGTATTCACTCTTGAGAAGAGGAGAATAAGGGGGGATATAATCAACATGTACAAATATATAAGAGGTCCATACAGTGAACTTGGTGTTGAGTTATTCACTTTACGGTCAACACTGAGGACAAGGGGGCACTCTTTACGTCTAGAGGAAAAGAGATTTCACCTCCAAATACGGAAAGGTTTCTTCACAGTAAGAGCTGTGAAAATGTGGAACAGACTCCCTCCAGAGGTGGTTCTGGCCAGCTCAGTAGATTGCTTTAAGAAAGGCCTGGATTCTTTCCTAAATGTACAGAATATAACTTGAGTATTAAGATTTGTAGGTAAAGTTGATCCAGGGTAAATCCGATTGCCTCTCGGGGGATCAGGAAGGAATTTTTTCCCCTGCTGTAGCAATTGGATCATGCTCTGCTGGGGTTTTTTGCCTTCCTCTGGATCAACTGTGGGAATGGAGTTGGGTGTATAGGATTTTACTGTGTTTTTTATTTTTGTTTTTTTATTTTTTTGTGGTTGAACTGGATGGACTTGTGTCTTTTTTCAACCTGACTAACTATGTAACTATGTAACTATGTACCCAGGTGCAGCCCGTACCCCCATAGTGATGCCATTGATTTGCATTGCTGCAAACTGGACCAATGTACTGTAACTACTGTAAGCAATACAAATCAAACTAAACCTTTGCTTCACAAACAACTATTACATCAGGTTGTGCCAATCAGTCTAATCCTGGTAGTAAGTCTGATTACTAGGAGATTGATAAAGAGAGAAAGAGACGTATTAAGTACTTCACTACGAGGAGAAAGATTGATTGGATTGCATACTTATCAGCAGTCAGCGACATGCGAGTCATTTCTGAAATGTGGAAATCCCACTTCTGGTTCATTGCAGGGATTCAAGCACATTAGAAAGTGTTCGTTAAGCTTGAAGATGTTCACAAATGGAATGACTGCAATAATAGGAAAATGGGGTCCAGAGGCTCATCTATACATCCATAGGCTATACGAGCGTAAATCACACAAGTGACTCACTGCTTAGTGAGTCACCAGCAATGTTTAAATTAAAAAAATAATAACCTACTATACTTTGATATCTTCTGTTGGAGATGAAATTGAAAAATAAAATACAAGAGATACAAATGTTGCTTCAATATCATTGGAAAGAAAAAGAAAAAAAAACAAAACACACAGCATATGACAAAAACGAGGACACTCACAGCAGTATAATGCTACTTCTAACACTAAAAATAAAGGCCCGGATTCACAAAGCACTTGCGCCGACGTATCACGAGATACGCCGCGTAAGTGCAAATATGCGCCGTCGTATCTGTGCGCCGTGCCCACAAAACTAAGATACGCCTAAAAACAGGCTTCATTCCACCGATGTAACTTGCCTACACCGGCGTAGAGTGGGCACATATTTACGCAAGACGCATGTGGCGCTCAATTGATTTTTCTATTCAAATATGCAAATGAGGGAGATACGCCGATTCACGATAGTACTTGCGCCCGACGCAGGCTACGACTGGTGCGCGTAAGTTGTACGTACGGCGTAAAGTTATGCCCCATAAAGGAGGTGTAAGTCAGCAGCATCCATGCAAAGGGCTGCACCAGGGAACACAAGCCCGTGTATTTTACGTAGTTTACATTGGACATGAATATGACTAGGCGTAGGTTATGTTCACGCCGTAGGCAGTGATCTGGCGTATCTTAGGCAGTTGTTCCGACGTTATTGTGAGCATGCGCACTGAGATGCGTCCAAGGGACGGCGCATGCGCCGTTCGTTATACGTATCTGTCTGGCGCTCGGCCCATCATTTGCATGGGGTCACGCCTCATTTGCATGGCTCACGCCCACTTCCTCCCAAAACTGCGCTGGGTTTCCTAGGCGTAAGCTAGCGTAGGTGGAAGTGCTTTGTGAATTCCATGCTTGCCTCTCTGCGCTGTGTCGGCATATCGTAAAGGAGATGCGCTACGGCGGCATAAATGTGCGCTGCGGTTCTGTGAATTCCGGGCCAATGCCTTCAACTTATACTTAAAGCGGTATTAAAACCTGCTTTGATCTTACCGACAGCTAAGCCTAGAATAAGGCTTATCTGCAAGTAAAATGAATATCTCCTAAACGTGCACCATTTAGGAGTTACGGTAGCTTACAAAAGCGAGTACACCTCTCACATTTTTATAAATATATTATATCTGATCATGCGACAACACTAAAGAAAGGACACTTTGCTACAATGTAAAGTAGTGAGTGTACAGCTTGTATAACAGTGTAAATTTGCCCTCCCCTCAAAATAACTCAACACACAGCCATTAATGGCTAAAGAAAACGTTGGCAACAAAAGCGAGTACAACCCCAAGTGAAAATTTCCAAATTGGGCCCAATTAGCCATTTTCCCTCCCCGGTGTCATGTGACTTGTTAGTGTTACAAGGTCTCAGATGTGAATGGGGAGCAGGTGTGTTAAAGTTGGTGTTAACCCTCTCACTCTCTCATACTGGTCACTGAGGATACAAGGGTTTTCAGATCAAACAAACCATCCAGATAGGCATTGGTACCCAGTGATCGCAATTCATTCACGTATAGGGGTGATTTGATCATTCCCTATAGGGCAGTACCAATCACTATTCCTGAGAATATTCAAGCACAGCCTCCGATATTGAGGGTGGGACATGATGACAATGCTCCCACCCTTATCAGAGGGCTTAAAATGTCATCACAGGACTGAAGTGACTTCAAGGCTGATGACAGCTCTGGAGTCAGATTAGTCTCAGGCAGGGCTCAAGTCCTGAGGGAACGCGTGGGAACGGAGTTCCTGCACTTTTTTCACAGCAGGAACTCCGTTCCCTTTGCAGGACTAGAGCAGCCGAGCCGCCCAAGCCAATCCTTCACTAAGCGGTGATGCCCAGCTCGAGTCACTGTCAGGGGCAGGCGAACCTTAGTAATTCTTTAGGTTACTGGCCTCCTCCTGTATATGGATTCATCGGGTAGTGTGCGGGTATTCCGTCACTTCCTCGATGCCATATCTCCTGGGAGCTTTTGGATTTAGAAAAAACATGCAGTTTAGTAATTATGCACATGAGCGTATCATTTTTTTTTTTGGTGGGGGAGTGGATCTTGGGTGGGAGTTCCCACACTTTTTTTCCCCAGGACTTGATCCCTGGTCTCAGGTTTAGACCATTGTCAGGATTTTAAATCTCTGATCGTAAGTTGAAGGAAAGGCCTATTGTTGGGACAGGTCAGTAAGCCAGTAACGTGACGGGATTTCAGTTTAAAACAGGTTTTGGTAGTCGTACATATTGTATCCCAAGCAGCCTCAGTGACCAGTATGAGACAGTGATATGGCACCTCATGGCAAAGAACTCTGAGGATTTGAAAAAAAAGAAAAGAATTGTTGTTCTACATAAAGATGGCCTAGGCTATAAGAAGACTGCGAAGACCCTGAAAATGAGCTGCAGCATGGTGGTCAAGACCATACAGCAGTATAACAGGACAGGTTCTACTCAGAACAGGCCTCGCCATGCTCAGCGTCATATCTAGAGGTTGTCTTTGAGAAATAGACATACAAGTGCTGCCAGCATTGCTGCAGAGGTTGAAGGGGTGGGGGGTCAGCCTGTCAGTGCTCAGACTATAAGCCACACTGCATCAAATTGGTCTGCATGGCTGTCGTCCCAGAGGCAAACCTCTTCTAAAGATGATGCACAAGAAAGCCCGCAGTTTGCTGAATACAAGCAAAGAACATGGATTACTGGAACCATGTCCTGTTGTCTGATGAGACCAATATAAACTTATTTGGTACAGATGGCATGTGGGACGACAACCAGGTGAGGAGCACAAAGACAAAGTTGTCTTGCCTACAGTCAAGCATGTTGGTGGGAGAGTCATGGTCTGGGGCTGCATTAATGCTGTCGGCACTGGGGAGCTACAGTTCATTGAGGGAACCATGAATGCCAACATGTACTGTGACATACTGAAGCAGAGCATGATCCCCTCCCTTTGGAGACTGGGCCGCAGGGCAGTATTCCAACATAATAACGACCCCAAACACACCTCCAAGACAACCACTGCCTTGCTAAAGAAGCTGAGGGTACAGGTGATGGACTGGCCAAGCATGTCTCCAGACCTAAACCCTATTGAGCATCTGTGAAGCAACATCAAATGGAAGGTGGAGGAGCGCAATGTCTCCAACATCCACCAGCTCTGTGATGTCATCATGGAGGAGTGGAAGAGGACTCCAGTAGCAATCAGTGAAGCTCTGCGGAAATCCAGGCCTAAGAGGGTTAAGCCAGTGCTGGAAAATAATGGTGTCCACACAAAATATTGACACTTTGGGCCCACTTTGGACAATTTCAATTAGGGGTGTACTCCCTTTTGTTGCCAGCTTTTTAATCATTAAATGGCTGTGTGTTAAGTTATTTTGAGGGGACAGAAAAAAATTACACTGTTATACAAGTTGTACATTACTTTACATTGTGGCAAAGTGTAATTTCTTCTGTGTTGTCACATGAAAAGATATAATAAAATATTAAAATGTGAGGGGTGTACTCACTTTTGTGAGATACTGTGTACTGTCAGCAAGTGGTTAACAGTTGTAAACTAGACTGTCCCAAGAGATTTAAAGACATGGCTGGTACATTGTATGGCAATGCACTCTCTGTACATCCTTATTGCCATCAATTCAAAATATCAGAAGTTGCCTATAGTGTCTTATGTAGAATGCTGCTAAAAAAAAACAAAAAAACAAAAAAAAAACACACACACACACACACAAACTAAAAAATGGTAAGAAATACAATTACATTTTTGGGTATGCTGTGTCAATAGTAGCTCAAACATATGAGGGTTTCTCAAATTTGACTGCAAAAGGTAGAATCACACTTTAAAGCAGAGGTTCACCCAAATAACATATCAGACCAACTTCTTTATTATTCTAACACGTACAGTCCTCATTTTTTATTTTTTTACGCTGTACATACTGTATAATCTATATTTGCAATCTGGCTTCCGGGTACTTCTCCCTGCGGGAGTAGGCGTTTCTATGCCGAGGAGGAATGTCCTCTGGGAGGTCGCCCAGATGATTGACGTGCTTTTAGAAAAAGTTCCCCCCGCCCCTCGTATTGCGTAGGCGCGTCACGGCGTTTCCAAAAGAAGCCGATCATGAAGAAGCTCTATACGGCGCCTGCGCAGTCAGCTCTACACGGCTCCTAGTCGGTGCGCAGCCGCCTTATAGAGCCGACTCGCAGCTCTGCAAGTTTGGCTTCTTTCGGAAACGCAGTGACTCGTGACACCCCTACGCAATACGGGGGCGGGGCCTTATCTGCCGGGGGGAACTTTTTCTGAAAGCACGTCAATCATCTGGGCGACCTCCCAGAGGACATTCCTCCTCAGCATAGAAACACCTACTCCCGCGGGGAAAAGTACCCAGAAGCCAGATTGCAAATATAGATTATACAGTATGTACAGCGTAAAAAAAAAAAATGGACTGTACATGTTAGAAGTATAAAGAAGTTGGTCTGATATAGATGTTATTTGGGTGAACCTCCGCTTTAAGCTGTGAAAAGATGGCTCAAAATTCAGTCAATTAATGCTGAATCAGCCAAAAGTAGAGGTGGCCCTGCAAGCCCAATTTGACAAAAGTTGATCTAAAAATCTCTCGAGCCAGGTGGAAAATTATTCAGTGAACAAGGACTATATCCTAGAAGATACCGTCACTGTTCAGGCAGAACAACTGTATGCCAAACTGGTGCCTGAATACAATGGAAATGTCTCCATCCTGTTAGAGAAAATCACCAGATTTTTGCCTCACTATCTCTTGACTAAACTTGCCAAAATTGCGTCATCTATGCCAAACCATAGGGAGATTCACACAGAATAGCTAAGAATGACGAAGTTACAAGGACACTGGATTCTTATCAGGATCAACATGTAGGTATCTGTACTTCCAGCCATACATGGATGAAAGTTTGGCCGGGTTACGCAGAGACCAGATTAATTTTGATCCAGGTATGTGCAGGGGGGGCTGTACAAAAATAGATATACCAATCGACTTCTGTACAACTGCCTGCAGGATTTTCCCCACACAGGAAGCTTGGCGCGGGGGGGGGGGGGGATTTCCCCTCCTCCTCAAAAAAAAGAAGTTGCTCATCTTTCAAAATGCTCGTTAAATCGCGTTACTCGTAAACCATGGTTCCACTGTATAACTTTTTTTTATTTAAAAAAACTGAGCTTTAGTATTACTTTAAACAAAAACACACTGAATGTTATACTCGGTGCTACAACTGTTAGCAACAAACTATAGGTATAGAATTGAAATATGAAGGGCTAATGTATAGTGCTCATCCAATTAAAATGGTCAATGGGTATACCAAATTAGAGAAAGAAAATAAATATAAAAATTCTATTAAATAACGATAATAATACGCAAGTTCAAAAGTCCTGGAGGGTGGGAAGGCTAATCCATATAAGATTTTAAAAGGGTCTAAATGAATGTCGGCTTGGAGGGGGGTGAGGTAGCCTCAATGGTGGGTTGGGAGACCCTCAGAGGCTGATAAAGGAGGCGTGGCCGTACCTCCGAAACGCGTTCCTATTGGCTTTGACTGCAGATCGGACAGCGCCTTGACAGCTCCCATCATCATCCAGAGATTCTTCCCGACTCCCTACACATCTATCCGCGGAGAAGTCTGATGCACGGCGGCCGCTGTGCAGACCCAGGTTCCCTTGAGCCGACATCCAGCTATACTAATATGCCTGTCTCGCTGGATACCTTGTGAGTGCATCACCTGTTTAACCTTTGTTTTCCACTCAATAAAAGGTTACTACACCATATCTGGTTTTGCCGCTTTTTCCCCCTCTCTTTAGTATCACTTTTAAAACCTGCTAAGCTACAACAGATTACATTTATCCTTGTGTTTAGATATACAGTACTTTCAATGTATTTGTAAACTCTGCTTGCAAAATTACACACAATGTAACGTATATACTCGAATATAAGCCGAGTTTTTCAGCACATTTTTTTGTGCTGAAAATGCCCCCCTCGACTTATACTCGAGTCACCTTTTTGCGCCTGATCTCCCGGACGTTGGGGACCCGATACCAGCCAGCCGTAGGCCCAAACTTGGCACACATGTAGCCCCACTCTTCTTCTACAAGTGTGCAAAGTTTGTTGTCCGGGGGACCTAGGGCCAGGGGAGCACCGATTTTTCAAAGCCAGGCAATCCCTTCCATAGACTCCAATGTTAAACAGTAATTTTTCCGGTGACTTTGGGGGCTCGGTAACGCCCGTTCGTAGGTTCCCTGGACCCGTGATTTTGCAAAGCCGAGCACCCCTTCCATAGACTTAAACGTCAGTCGAGGCATGGACACAGTGAGGCATGGACACAGTGAGGCATGCAGATGGACACAGTGAGGCATGCAGATGGACACCCTAGGCTTATACTCGAGTATATACGGTACCTTTTACCAGAAATATGCTTGAAAGTAGGAGTGCCAGCAGTGCGAAATGACACTTTTGTATTCTAGAATACAGTCATAATAATATATGTTATACGTCTGGGGCCTTGCATAGTATTGAGTTGACCATCTCAGTAAACACAAGATCTCTTTATACATTTTCTGGATGATTATGTACACTCTACCAGTGCAGGCAAGACCAAGAATGAATAATTTCTGTATCCTCAAAATATTACTATAAAACCTGGGGGCGGTAACCGAAGAACCGGGAGAACCAGCAGCACAGTTTCTAATAGTGCACAGCAGTACATCTGTACATGAAATGCCAGCATTGTGCTAGACATTCCAATACACAAAATGATGTAAACTATGCACTAGGTGAAGCCGGTATAGAATAAGGCCAGGGTTCTGTGTGCGCATTATAATAGACTTTAAAGAAATGGGCCCTTTGAAGAGCGTGAAACCTTTAATTGGACCAACATGAAAGGGATCCATGGCTGCCATTTTATATGAGCTTTAGACTTCACAGAAGGTTTCTTCTACGGATGAAGAATGGAACAGAAAAAAAAGATCTTGATTTCTAAAAGGGATTTTTTTTTTTTTTTTTTACAATCAAAAATGCGTATAGAAAAAAAAAGGAAACTGCCTGAATAGGACTTCAGTACAGCAACCCGCAGAAGGTGAAAATGGCAAAACCAAAGAAAGCAATGAACTGAATGATGTGACCACAATCCTCGCTCTGTATCTTTTCCCTGTACAGTAGTCTGCACATTATAAAAACAATAGTATGATGGCCGGAGAGTCAACTGGCTCTGCACCTTTTTGCTGCAACTAAATTAACTATAGAAAGAGCCTGGAAAACTCCTGTATTTCGTTTTGAGGCAGTAAAAAAAAAAAAACGCATGAAAAGTTGACAGCCATTCTATCAGATACACATGATAAATCCCTTTGGGTTTGGCAACTGTGGGTTGCATACAATCAACCTTCCAGATTTGATCCTCTCTATTTAATACCCCCCGGGCACGTCCCTCTCCCCCCCCGTCCTTTTTTTCTTCTCTTTTTCTTCCAATCTTTTCTTCCCTTCTTAATTTCCTCTCCCATGCTCATTTACTCTCCCATGCTCACCTTGTAAAGTTATCAGGCCACCAAGCATTGTCCTGGTTTTAATGGTTACGTTTCTAACCACATTGCATCTTTGAATTATACACTCCTCTATGTGCAAATTAAAAAAATAAACGTATGGTCTTTTGTTTAGCTGCATGGGATTTTATGTTTGGACATGTTCGGTAATTTTTTCGCAGTATTTCCCAGAGTTCCAAGTAATTCCAGATTATGAAGATTATATTGCCTATACCTTGAGGCCTTCCTTGGAACTTGTAGGATTTCAGTACTCTTCTTTATGATCTGTTTTACGCAATATGCATTGTAACCATCTAATTGTTGAGCTTATATGTTAGATTGACCATTAATAAAATCTTTTGTAAAAAACAATAGTATGGATTTAGAACCAAAAACAGAATGACAGACATTTAGGCCTCATGCACACTGGACGTTTGACTATTTACAGCAGATGTTTTTGGCTGTAGGTGTTTTTTTCTACAGTCATTAATCTCTCCATCATGTTATCCTATGTGTCCATGCACACATAGGCTGTTAACAGTTTTGGGCACTGGCGTTTATGAGCAGTAAAAAAAAACAAAAAAAAAAAAAAAAACCTAGTGGGTTCCGAGAGACGGAAGCTGAAAAAACACTCCAACACTGATTAGCGCTGATTAACGTAGATAAATGCTCAAAAAAAACGCAGCTCACCACGTTTGCAGTCAAATTTGAGAAAACCCTACCATATGTTTTGCTACTCCCACTCACACAGCATGCCTTAAAAAAAATCCAAAAAACATTTGCCTTTTAGAGGTTTCTCAGAAGGAGGCGTCATAGCTGACTACAAGGTTTATTGAACAATATTAGGTGAGCCTGTCCCAAGTCTGTCCTCATTAATGTGCAATGCAAGAAAGCCCACCCTCTACACTTTTAACCCTTTGTTAGGATACACAGTATTCAAGTCTAGTCACAAATGAGAAGGATAATGAAGATCTGTATGCACAGCACCCTCATTAACAATGAGAACCTCCTAAGATTTTTATTTTTTTTCATGCTGAAGGCCCAGAACAGTATTTAAAAAAAAAAAAAAAGTTAAGCTTCAATTTTTAGTTTGAAGTTATGCTATGTGAATGAGGGACATGCAACAAATGTAAAAGCAGGCGATTTCCCAATTTGGCTGAAAAACTGGAAATACAGTTTAACCCCTTGGCGCCGGGGTTTCAGATTCCAGGGCGTGGTTTCTGATCACGTGACCACCGTGATTGGCCATCACATCGGTCACATAATTGGAAAGCTCCCGATCGCAAGTAGAGATCGGGAGCTTTCCATTAGCTGCTGTTAACTGTGCTGGGAGTGCGCTCTCGGCACTGCTCTGTTTATCTTTAGGTTAAGCCCCACCCACTGAGAGGCTGCATATATGCCTATGGTTGGCGGGAAGGAGTTAAAGAACATTATAGCTTGTAAAGTGAATGGCAGCCAATTCCAATATCGCTGAAGGGCCCATTCACAACAAAACATGCGTTGTCACACATTGTGTTGTAGTGCATTAAAACAGGCAAATAAAAATGAATGGGTTGAAATGCCCAGCAACATACAGGAGAATTTTTTTTCCTTTACAGGCCCAATGTAGTATGAAAACAGATGGTGACTTCACATGAGCTCCAGGGTGTTGCTGAAAAATGCAGCATATGACCCCACACGGTATGTGTGCATATGGCACATGTGTTGTACAAGGTCTCGCACCACTAGGTAATATTTAATAACAAGCTGTCCTAATCTCTTACAGCGCATACCTGGGATTGGTCAAGATTTCCCTTAGACACTGGTGATGTGGATAACCCAGGGTGCACCAGTACCCCAGGAAACCTGGGGGAATAAAATATTTGTTTGGATGTTGAATGTTTCAATAAATTACTTATAAGGCATTTTTGGATGGACATGCATGACTGCAAACACTATGAATTTTTCTGTTTGAGGGCAAAAAATTTAAAACAGTGCAGCTTACCGGTCCTTAGATGTGACGGCTGCATTTGTGTTCTTTTTTTTCAGGCTAATTTACCTTTATTTTCACCTGCGATCCTGCCAGTAACACTTCCTGTCATGGGGGAGGAGGGGAGTCTTTTGTCAGAACAGCAACACTTTAAAGGATGTATGACTTTTTTCCGGCTAAACCGCCCAAGATTTGAACAGTCTATGGCTGGCTTAACCATCTGCCGATCATATAAAACTTACATATATACAAGGCGCTCTGCTGCACAGGGTCACATACCTAGTAGTAAGTGATCCTGCACTTCTGGGTCTGGAGTGTGCATGCGCACCGCCAGCAACTTACTCTTGCTGTGATTATACACAGTGGGAGCTGATCTGCACGTACCGGACTCGATGTCCGCCGGCATCCGCTGATCATTAGCCAGACTACCGTTCTGACAGGGACATGGATCAATGCAGTCACCTAGTAAAAGCACTTCCCACACAATGCACAAGCACTGGCTAGGCACACACATGCATCGGTCTTGATGACATCAAAAGGACCTTAGACCACCAAAGCACAGAGGAGAATAGGCTGTGAGGACTGGTCAAGCAGTGTAGAGAAGCCGGCAAAAGCAGAAGATCGGGTAAGTAAATCTGCTGTGCCTGATCCCCTAGACCAGTTGTCTCCACCGACGTTGAGACTTTTTCTTTTACTCCTAATGGCCACAGTCCGCCCCCCTAAAGTCTGCAGGACTCTAATCTGGTCAGTTACTTAGAAAGTTTGGAGACCCCCTGCCCTAGACAGAACTTTTGAAACAAAGGGCCAGTTTACTCCCCTTAAAACTTTGAGGGGGGGGGGTGAAGACTGTGGCCTGTGGGAGTAGAAAATGCCCCAGCATCAGTAGGAAACCGCGCCCCGTCTTTGGTGTCATCGGCAGGAAACCGCGCCGGATAAAAGGCAAGCAAAGAGCCATA
>NC_053491.1:55295503-55380503 GCF_905171775.1 Rana temporaria
TTTATATTAGCAAAGCTGTGAGATCACCAGGCTTGCCGCTGCTTTTAAAATTCAACATCTAAACATTCATACAGACTTCTAAATACTGTATTTCACTATATAAGCTGAGTTTACTGTTAAAAATAAAATGGAAGACGTCTGCTTGCCACTTTCAGATTACTGTAGACAAGTGCAGGGTGTAGCAAGATGGCGGCGACGGAACTTCACTTCCGTTACATAATCTGACGGGTCGCCATATCTGACGAAACACCGGCCGCACTCATGCAGTTCCAGACCATGACACTCCCACCACCATGCTTAACTGTAGGCAAGACACACTTGTCTTTTTACTCCTCATCTGGTTGCCACCACGCGCTTGACACCATCTGAACCAAGTAAGTTAATATTTGTCTCATCAAACCACAGGACATGGTTCCAGTAATCCATGTCCTTAGTCTGCTTGTCTTCAGCAAACTGTTTGTGGGCTTTCTTGTGCATCATCTTTAGAAGAGGCTTCCTTCTGGGACGACAGCCATGCAGATAAATTTGCACGTGCACTCAACTTCTTTGGTCAACCATGGCAAGGCCTGTTCTGAGTGGAACCTGTCCTGTTAAACTACTGTATGGTCTTGGCCACCGTGCTGTTATACAAGCTGTACACTCCCTACTTTACATTGTAGCAAAGTGTAATTTCTTCAGTGTTATCACATTAAAAGATATAATAAAATATTTACGAAAATGGAAGGGCTGTACTCACTTGTGTGAGATACTGTGCATATATATATATATATATATATATATATATATATATATATATGTTCAAAAAAGCACAGAGTACTCCACAATAATCAGATCACTCTTTGTGTCATTCCATCTCCTGCAATGTGTTGCCATTAATCATACTATGGATAATGAATCAGGGTGAACACTTTCCAGACCATAAATACCACTTAATTTAGTAAGTTTGTCCTAAGAAGAGTCAGAGTCAGCACTCATAAGTTTTCTAATATAAAACAGGAGAAGACAAAAATTATCCAATAGCGTAAAACCATTTATTTTGCTAAAACAGTGCATAAAACAAACCAAATCACTTACAATGGCAGGTTCCCAATCCCAGCCACTAAGGTTGGAATAGCACAATCCTGTATTAAGTACCGTCTCTCCCTACCTGACGTAAGTGGGTACTTTTTTCAGGGTGACGTCTGCATGTCTAGACTCGCCTAATGAGTTTCGTCAAAAGGATGTCATCAGGAGTATGTGCATACAAAAATTTTGGCAAGCTATGCAGCTGAGACATTTTTTTACTCAAACTTTTAGGAAATCCATCTCACACTGATACACACTTCTTTTGAGCAACTATTCTTGGAATCTTCTCCCATCCAACATGGTCTGCCCTCATCTTATAAGCTTCTACCACAGCCTCCTGATCGTTTATTCCCTGTTTTTAGCTCTCTGAGTAAAATACCTAAATAGGACCTTTCCAGAACAACAATAGAGGATACCGCAGTTTTCAGATAAAATCTCTATTTCTAGCAGAATACAGGAATCATGTTACAAATTGATAGCTCGTTGGTATAGGGTCTTGAAAATTTTACATAAAATGTTCCCACAATGCTCACACCTTTTCTTGGAGATGCCAAAGGCATGATGGGTCGTTATAACATATTATTTGGGACTGTCCTATTCTACAAGAATTTGGGGACAAAATTCAAGATATCACTTTCTGATTCACCAAAGTCCTGTTGGGGAGCGAACGTGTAGCCTTTCTCCTCCATTAGACGCTAATGCCCCTCAACATGTTGTAACAACCCATCATGCCTTTGGCATCTCCAGCAAAGGTGTGAGCATCGTGGGAACATTTTATGTAAAATAAGAAGTCACTACTTATATATCTTCTCAACGCGGTGAAAGCCTGAATTTCAGTATGTTGGAAGCAGCCCTCTCAATTGGCCTGTGGATAAGTAAGGTTGATGGAAGACCTTATGGCGGAAGTGAACAATACCGAAGAATGGTTCCTCCAGGTTTTGTTGGTCTGTTTTTCAAACTACAAAAGAGTACATTACCCTAGGATTCATACTTCATCCCTTTAAACCCGAACACAAATTAATTCACAAATTAATTACACAGGCTCTGAGGCTAATTTAATGCAGATAAAGTACGAAGTGAGTTTAATTACTACCTTATTCAGACAGAGAACCTGTGTAATTAAAATGTGTTTGGTTTTAAAGAGATGAGGTGGCAACCATACAGTTTTTTCCTGAATACAGTTTAGGTGTCGGTATGAAGTGTTCACCTGACCCGTGGTCCCCTCTCTCCCACCTTTTTTCCCTTTTCTCCTCTCCCCCTCCTACTTTGATCCTTTTTGTGTCATCCCCTTTTAGATTTACTTTCTTTTCTCTTTTACCCAGTGTCTCCTTTAGG
The DNA here is from genome assembly GCF_905171775.1 of Rana temporaria. Taxonomy (NCBI): domain Eukaryota; kingdom Metazoa; phylum Chordata; class Amphibia; order Anura; family Ranidae; genus Rana; species Rana temporaria. The sequence goes on from NC_053491.1 coordinate 55,297,904, forward strand.
TCTTTCTCTATTTCAGGATCCATATGGCTGATCTCCCAGGAGTTCCATTCACCCCCATCTACAGGCTTGTCCCCTAAGAAGGGTTGAACTCTTGGTATCCCTGTGTGGACGAGGTTATTCTCCTATCCAGGGACATTTAAGCTCTATGTTACAATTCCTTCTGCACTAACTGTCTCACTCGTATATTCCTTCTTTTAGTTTTCTCCATGATTGCAGGATGACATTTGATAAAGGAGATGTCGAGGTTGTAATTCCAGCTTTGATGTTTGTCCTTCTTTGAGGTACAAATTAGGGATGTCCCGATACCGATACTAGTATCGGTATCGGTACCGATAGCGAGCATTTCCCTGAGTACTTTTCAGATGCTTTAGTTAAAGTTATACAGCGGTGATCGGTGCTTGTAACTCCCCCCAAAGCCGCACCGATCACCGCTGACTGTTTCTGTATCCTCCTCCATGCTGCTTTCCCCCTCTGGGTTTGTGTTCCCCTCCGTGCTGTGTGTCCTCCTAAGTGCTCTGCTCTCCCCCTCCGGGTCCTTGTCCTCCTCCGTGCTGCTGTCCGTGCTCTGTGTCCCCTTCCTTGCTGTGTGTCCCCCTCCGTGCTGCTGTTCGTGCTGTGTGTCCCCCCTTGTGCTCCGTGTCACCCTCATGCTGCTCTCCCCCTCCATGCTCCATGTCCCCCTCAATGCTCTCCTCCATCCCCTCGATCTGTCAGGATGGAGAGCGGGGGTAGGAGCCGCTAAATCCGGCTCCTACCTTTTCCAAATGTACAGAGTCAGTGATCACTGACTCTGTTCATTCACGTAACTGAGCATCGTAACCTGTGTTTACGATGCTTCAGTTTATGAATGGAGAGGAGCTTCTCTCCATTCATTTTAGCTGAGGCTGCAGAGAAAGGGACTGGGGAATAGATGTCCTTGGTCCCTTTCTCTGTCTCAAAGGGGAGAGGTCAGGGGTCTGCTATCTCACCAAAGACCCCCAACAGGTCTGATAACAAAAGAAACAAAATTGCAATAAATAAAAAAAAATATTGTAAAAAATAATAAAAATGTTAATAAAAAACACACTGGCCCGGATTCAGATACATTGGTGTATCTATCGGCGGGGCGTAACGTATCTCAGATACGTTACGCCGCCGTAAATTAGGGCGCAAGTTCCGTATTCAGAAAGAACTTGCGCCCTAAGTTACGGTGGCGTAACGTATGTGGTCCGGCATAAGCCTGCCTAATTCAAATGTGGATGATGTGGGCGTGTTTTATGTAAATTACATGTGACCCCGTGTATTTGACACGGGGTCACGGCATGCGCCGTTCGTGAAAGAATCCCAGTGCGCATGCTCGAAATTCCGCCGCAAATCGTCATTGCTTTAGACGTGAACGTAACTTACGTACAGCCCTATTCGCGAACGACTTATGCAAACGACGTAAAATTTTCACAATTCGACGCAGGAACGACGTCCATACTTAACATGGGATACCCCTCATATAGCAGGGGTAACTTTACCCCGGAAAAAGCCGAACGTAAACGGCGTAAAAAAATGCGCTGGGCGGACGTACGTTTCTGAATCGGCGTATCTACCAAATTAACATATTCCTCGCGTAAATCGACGGAAGCGCCACCTAGCGGCCAGCGTAAATATTCAACTAAGATACGACGGCGTAAGAGACTTACGCCAGTCGGATCTTAGCCTAATTTCGGCGTATTTTGCTTTCTGAATACAGAAAAAAAATTGTAAAAAAATTAAATAAAAATACTGACACGTGTCACTGTCACATGACATTAAAAAAAGTATCGGTAATCGGTATCAGCGAGTGGTGTCGGGGACAACCCTAATACAAATGTTACATTTGTATTTTGTAGGTTCAGTATGTAACAAATCTGGCTCTACTAAAGACAGAATTTAAACCAAAAAAAAATCTGTTTAGTGATTTAGTTGTCACAGATAAGTTACAAACCGTCCAGCTCTATGCTGTGATTGCTTACCTGTTTCACACATAATTGTATACGCTGAATACTTCTGTTTATCCAATGCACTATTTGTTAATGCCATCCTCCTGCCAATGTATAAATGTCACATTGTTCTGAATGCCAGAAGCTCCAATTTATTTTCTTACCACTTTGCAACAGAATAATGAACTTAGACTTTAGTACTACTACATCTGCCTTCCACTACTCACATGTGCCGTCTCATGCTTAATCTGGTTCCAATCGTGTTTTGTGGTGCAAGTTTCTGAAGGAAATGCAGCAACAAGGGTTCCCTTACATGGATTAATACCTTGTCATAGATGGGGGTTGTGTGTGTCCTTTAGACCTGGAGAGGTATGGCTGGTGCTTGCTTTTCTGGGGCACCCCACTTTTAAGATTAAGAGCAGGCCGATGCTGGCCATACATTTAACAGTGAACAAGTGATTAAAGCAGATCTTCACACTCCTTTTGAAGAATGCATATTCTGGGGGCATTGGGACAGTCTCCTTCAATCTGCATCTCATGCCTGTACGGTGGGGAGCTGGCTGCTACTGATCAGAAAGTCACAGTCGGCTTCTGAATCCAAGATGGCGGAGAGGCCGAAGACATCAATGAAGATATCAGATTGTAAGAAGACAGCGCTGAACTCCATAGCCGGGCAAGTACCTGTGCTATAATACTTGTAGCTGCTGATATTTGCTTTTTGCAGACACGATTGAAGTTCCTCTTTAAAGTGTAGACCTAGCCACAACTATGTTCCTTGTTTTAGATTTAGAGTAGAGAAGCTTTACAACTTCAGTGAGCTTTTTACTGCCATCTTGGGCTCCATTACAAAGATTTGCAACCACTTCCTGTGTTGCTGACCAGACAGGAAGTAAGAGTAGCTCTGCAACAGTAACACAGCCATAAATAGATTTTTAGGAGTAGACTAGAACCCCTGTCCAACTTTTATTTCTGTCTGTGTTGCAGATGTTCCCTTACTCCCTGCCTTTCTGCCTGCAGGAAACCTGTAAGGCCTCGTACAGACGAGGGGATCTCCGCTGGAAACGGTCCGCCGGACCGTTTCCAGCGGAGATTCCTCCTCCGGATTTTGATCCGATGGCTTGTACACACCATCGGATCAAAATCCACGCGGAATACATCCGCGGTGGCGTGTCGTGCCGATGACGTGGCGACGTGCGCGACGCTGGAAGGTAAGTACTTCCACGCATGCGCCGAATCATTACGATGCATGCGAGGGAGGGGAGCGGACGGATTGATCCGGTGAGTCTGTACAGATGACCGGATCAATCCGCTGGACAGGATTCAAGCGGATAGATTTCTTAGCATGCTAAGAAATTTTTATCCGCTTGAAATCCGTCGGCTGGATTTTTATCCGCCGATAAATGTCCGCTAGGCCGTACACACGACCGGATCTATCTGCTGGAACAGATCAGCGGATCAATCCCAGCGGATAGATCCGGTCGTGTGTACGAGGCCTAACAGAACTCTGGATAGCGGCAAAAAAACAAAAAGGAGCCCTTCTTGACTATCCAAAACTAGAATAAAAAGTTTTGGCTTGACGTATGCTTTAATAATTGATTTGATCATTCTAATCATTTGCCAGAAATCAGTTGTACAACAAAACAAAGAACATTTTTTTATTTTTATTTTTTTACAAGAAGAAACAAAGAAAAAGTTTAATTTCGTCAAATTAATGCAGACTTTCCATCGAGTCAAGCTGTTCCTTTATCATTTGATTGTTTATATATCTAAATGCTCACTTAGTGTGTTTGATTTTCAAAAGATTTGACTCTCTTCAATGGTTTTAATTTATATATTGTTGGGTTTATGGGCAGCATAAATGTATCCATTGGTCTTTCAAGCTTTGGGGATAAGACATCCCTCCCTTCTAGATTGTAAGCTCTAACGAGCAGGGCCCTCTGATTCCTCCTGTATTGTATTGTAATTGTACTGTCTTCCCCGAGGTTGTAACGTGATGTGCAAACTGTTGGTGCTATATAAATCCTGTATAATAATAATAATAATAATAAGACCAGGGCTAGCAACTTTGAATTGATAAAATGTTGCAAAAACAGGAATGGCTATTTGTTCTTATGATGGGTTTGGGAAGTTGTTGTTTTTTCCACTGTAGAGATACATATTGGACTTTCCCTAATAATTTAATTTACCTTTCTCTGGGTCAAAACTGTTGTATTTTATAAAAGTATATGTAAACCCAGAGGGCCCATTTTCATCTGCGCTGTGTTGTAACATACGTGCACTAAGATGTATTGTGTTAAGGCAGCCCATTCATGCCAACGTACCCCAAAACAATTGATTGTTTGTGAATCTACTGCAAAGTTTCTTATCTGGAGTGCCATTATGAGTTCTTCCTGTTGCGGGTTACCAACGTAAAGCCATTGCCTCCCAATTAGCAGCAGCAATTTAAGTCTGCTTTCAGTTGACCATTGGAATTCCTATCTGATTGACCTGATAAGCAGCACAATGGGCAGATGAAGAACTGCACATGGCAAGCCGACAATGCTGCTCATCACGAGACAGCGCCTGCGCACAATAGCTGCTAGAAATTTTTTTTGGGTCAGATTGTGCCTCGCGCTGCCGAGCCGTGCTCATGTCAGTGAGGGGCGGATTTTCACAAGTTGGGGACGGATTTCTAAATGATGGGCAGTACTGCAAAATAAATATTTTTATGCTAGTTTTCCTGAATGCTTGCAGGCCGAGTTTATTCAACTGAAGGGCGGGTTTGCATGGCGTAGTTAGTTTGTTTTGTAGCATTGGCCATCTATTAAATATCCGGCCCCATCTTTTTAGCACTGCCCATCGTTTAAAAATCCGCCCCTCACCGACATCTACACGCCTTGGCAGCTCCGTCGCCTACTGTGCGCAGGCGCTATCTCGCCGTCACAACAGCTGATCGTAAAACCAGCTGTTGTGTTCCATGGTGCACATGCGCAGTTCGTCCGGGCAACTTCTCGATAGCGGGCACTATCTGATAGAACACCGGATCTCCAAGTAATACATTTTGCAACAGATTCATAAAAAAATTATTTGCTTAAAGTGCAACTAAACATATGAGGAAAGAAATTGTGAACAAGCAGGAACGTTATTGTAGATGAAAAATGCTGCAGCTCTTCTGCAAGAAAATGTACACTGTGCACAAGTCATTACTGTATAGCAATGAGCTCTTAGAATCTAACGTTCAGTTAATACTGGAAAACAAAGAGTAACTGCCAGATAAAAGCTAAATTATTTTGCAGAATGTCTACATTTGTCATTTTCTAGAGTACTGTACTCCTAGTGCAGTACTCTACCTTCAGGGTACCCCTTTGAAATATATGTGGGTCTCTCTGCCTCAGGAGTCCAATCTTTTTCAGGCACTGTTGCAATTACTGCACTTTCACTTTGTAAGGACGTATACAGGTAGCTTCCTGTCCCTTATTTTGCCAAAGATATTTGAATATCCATCAGTCATTGTTGTCTTATATCAACTAGCAGAGATACAATACTATTGGTTTGAATCTGTATGTAGCGGAGTACATCCAACATCGATTATATGAGGATATACACAGGGTTTCCTGCTCCCTCTTCGATTGCTGCAAGATTGCTACATTGATTCTTCTTTCTTCTATCTCTGCCACCTCTGTTTTCCTATTTCTCTCAGCAGCTCGAGCTTCAGATGAGACTGGAGGGATAATATATTTTTTCTACTTTTCAATAAGTTGGTTTATTGGTTTAATTTCATTCAGGGATTTCCCTGCAATATATATCCCTCCACACTATCTGATATCCGGATAGCCTTTGTGTTTATATGTTTTGTATATATTTTTTCTTTATTGTCGGTATGTGGAGGCTGCCTTGCTGGTCTCAATATACCCTATAGTTGGTGAACCGCACTGCAGCCAATCTTTTAATAATATTGTTCCTTATCCAATCAAGTTCTTCCATTATATGTATTATTAATATTTAATTAAACATTTTTCTACTTTTGAATAATTATTTAGTCAGTTGTATTTCCTTATAGTCCTTCTTTTCGGTTTGATCCTCTTGTTCAAACAATTTTTTCCATACTCCTAGTGCATAACATGAGTATTCGCTTAAAGCAGACACTCCAAAACCCTCCGCATCTTTCCGCGCTCCGCAAGTCCAGAACTCTTCGCAACCTTCCCCACTCAAAGATTAAAGAGCAATTTTTAACTTTTTGCTTATTTATTTTTACATTCTTATTTATTTATTTTTTAGTTCCGCCTGTTCTCTCTGCCAGCAGGAATGTTGTGGCTTTACTTCCATAGCCTTCTAGGATATCCCCCATGACATATCTCAAAAAGCAGCAGGAACAGGGGCACACAGAGGAGGATGCAGCGAGCAGCACATCATAGAGGGTTGGCTGCCTGAACCCAGAAGAGGCAACCGGCCAGGGGCGCACCTAGAGCATTTGGCAGATCCTATATCTGGCACCCCCCCATCTGGCACAACATGCCCTATCTGGCACCACCCCACACCCCCCATCCGGAACCCCCTAATTTGGTAATAATCGAAGTGAAATACCGCTGTGCGCACTTACCACAAGGGTGCTTTTTTGCAGGACAAGAAGGTGTGGTATGATGCACTTGGTGACAGTGGAATCAGAATGTAAACATTTCAGGGGTGTTCACTGGGGTGCAAAGTATGAAGAAAAGCATGATTCTGCAATGTGGAACACACACCAATGACAGCTACCAGGAAATGGGGCCAGAAATGCTTTCCAGTGCGTACTTCCTGCTACCATATGCGTTATTTCCCCTCCGCGGGCTACCGCCATCTTTGTAGGTACCGCTACTAGAAGTCAAAGCTCCCTATGCTCGAAAAGGGAAGCAGACCCGCTGAATAAGCAGAACCATCCTGACACCCCTAAGCAGCGCTGGACTGAAATCCCCCAATGTGTGGCACCCGGGGCGGACCACACCCCCTGTCTCCCCTATTGGTACGCCACTGCAATCGTCTCCCAATAACATCATAAAAGAAGATGGAGGTGTGAGATCCGTTTGTGGCAGCGGATCGGCAGATCACAGAAGGACAATACTGGATTTGCTGGGCAAGGGAATATGTGATTCAAGGACAACCCTCCATAACCGCTAAGAAGGGGGGGGGAGATGGGAATAAAAAAAACTGAGGGGGTAGGTTCTTGTGCAAGTATAAACGTAGCTGCATATTATGACAAACTTACCTGCTAAAGCACCCTCCTCCAGCAATGCGATATCTGTGATCCCTCATCATTGCATTGTCACCACTGACATCTTTTTAAAGTCTTCTTTGGGGTTCAGCATCTTCGGCCATCTTGATTGTCTGGCCACATCTGCACACAAGCAATCGTTCGTCCTCGCATCCGTGACTTGATGACATTGTACACTGAGATTTGTAGGCCCGGCTCAGTGTACAATAAGAAATATTGCTGGCAGGCAGCAATTTTTATTTCAGAGAAGACATACAGAGTATCTTATGCAATAAAAGCCAACCTGTTACGATTGTTTTTTTTTAGAGTTTAGTTCCGCTCTAACAGCATACGACGGAAAGTAGTGGAAATTAACAAACCGATCCTTTCTGCTCAGGCACAGGTTATTTCCAGATTTCTTTCTGAGATGTAAGTTTCCATTTGGTCTATTACCTGTAGTGTATAAAGGAACAAAATAACCTTTGTTAGGATAATTTAAACAGATTGTTCTTGAACACATTACTGATAGTATTGCACATTAAAATTAGGTTTCACCATTTAGGAATGAGGAAACGCTGAGACTCTACAGGACAAAACAGGTGATTGTTTTTTGTTGCTCTTATAGCACTAATGTTAAACAAATGCATTGTATTTTTTATTACCTTATACCAAGCAGGTTTATTCTGGAATGTTCCTTCTTTGTGTATGGAAGATTATTGTTTACATTGTGATGACTATCAAGGTGCTACTAATAAAAATTCTAAAAAATAGAATTGCTTGTTCTGCTTACTTTAAAGTGGGCAAACGTGTTTCTAGTTTTGGATAAAATGGGAAGATTTCGATTTTTATTGCTGGAGAGACATTATTTGTCATGACCATTGTCACTAAGATAGGAAGTGAAAGAAAATCTAAAATGTCATTGTCACTACTGGGACTGAATGAATGAATGACTTGTATAGCGCTACACATGCGAACTGAATCGCATCTAGGCGCTTTTTCCAGCCAGTGTCTGCTTGGCTGGTGCGGTCATTTTACCCCGTAGGATCTCGACACGCTTGGGACACACAGTCATACACACAGATATACATATATATACTGGGCCAATTTGGACAAGATCCAATTTACCTACCAGCATGTCTTTGGAGTGTGGGAGGAAACCGGAGTACCCGGAGGAAACCCACGCAGGCACAGGGAGAACATGCAAACTCCAGGCAGATGGTGTGGTGGTCGGGATTCGAACCAGTGACCCTTTTGCTGCTAGGCGACTGCAGTAATAACTTTCAGTGGCAACACTTGTCCCTCTTCCTTTCTTCCATAACAAAAGTGTACATGAAGGTGCTTGTGATTACAGTTGTAGCCATTTGTTATATATGGAGTGGGAAGGCACAGAATGTACAGTACCAACTGTGTACAAGCCAGGAAGAGGCCTTGGTCAGTATCAGTAACTATAAGTGAGACTCTTTGATTCTAATATAGTGTCATTTTTAGGAAGATAGTCAGTGTGTGTTTGTGTGAAACTGCCACACAAAAGCCTCGTACACACGATCGGATTTTTCGACAACAAATGTGTGATGGCAGGGATTTGTCGGAAAATTCGACCGTTTGTATGCTCCATCGGACAATTGTTGTTGGATTTTCCAACAACAAATGTTGGATAGCATGCTTTCAAATTTCCCTGGTGTGGAGAAAGCCTCTTGAGGGGGAGGGGCGAGCAGGAGTGTCAGGACGCCCACTAACACACAGCTCCTTTCTCTATCTGCAAAGTAGAGAGCGTCCTGACTTGCCTGCTCGCCCCCTCAAGAGGCTTTCCCCACAGCAGGGAGAAAGCCTCGCATTACGGTGGTGAGTTACAGACAGAAGAACAGGAAGTGAGGATTTCTCAGAAGAAATAATGACATTTAAAAGCAAAATGGAAGGATGAGGTAAGTGAAGGAGGACTGCACTAAGGTAAAGAAAGCTATTTAGGAAAAAAATGTATTCCTTTAAACCCCTTTAAAAGACTAGTGCAATATATTTCCCTTGCATACATTAACCAACAGCATGCTGCAAGTACCTGTTGAGATGTCTCAGAATATAAACCATGTAGCCAACAATGCCCAGGCTTTATGTCCAAAGGCATCTGACATATCTTGATGAGACTGCTCGTAGACATGTTCCAACTTTGTGAACCCCCCACCCCCTTCCTCACCTGAGGCAAATCTACTAGGACTGGTAATTTGGTAATGATCTGTTAAGACCACATTGGATGAGCTGTATTTGAGTTTCTGTTGACAAGAAGAGTTAACATGGTTGGCAATGTCACAGGTCTCTAGTGACTGGATAAACTATATTGTCAGTGATATCACCGATCTTTGGTAAATAGACAGGCTTCATTCTCGGAAAGGTCACTGACCTTCAGTTAATGGATAGTTTATATTCTCAGTGATACTACTGGTTAGTAAATGTATAGGCTGCAACCTTAGTGATACCTCTGGTTACTAGTACATGGATATATTACACTGGGGGCCGGATTCAGAAAGAGATACGACGGCGTATCTCCTGATACGCCGTCGTATCTCTGAGTCCGGCCGGTCGTATCTATGCGACTGATTCAGAGAATCAGGAAAAAAGGAAAATTGCGCTAATCGAATATAAATTAAGTGAATAAATGGGAAGGCTGCAATAGCGTGAACTAACACAAAACAAATATAAAAAGAAAGAAAAATTGCGCCAACCAGTAGTACAATAATATAAACAGTGAAGTCCTTTGTGTCTTCTACACGTGAAACACAGAAAAAATGTGCACCATATAAGTGCATAAATCGTGAACAAATTGTTAAAAAGATCCAATAACAAAGTCCATAAACGAAATTTTCAACCCAGGCAGCACCCAGTGTGAAGATAATTGACAGTCGTGACCCGCCACCATATGGACTGAGGCTTACCACAAGGTAATTTGATAACAGCGTTATTCAAATAACTGTAGGATACTTCTAAACATCGGATAATAGCCAGGAATACACCAGGTCACGGTCCCTTTAAGAAGTCCACGATGGGGTGCAGCAGCGTATAATAGCGATTTACGTCCTCATAGCATGTCACAGCCCAGTCTGATGGTCTGGCCACTCACAGGTTAATCTCCTGGCTGAGCGTTTGATGGGACTGCCGCTTGTCAGTTGTCAGCGCTGCTGGGAGAACTAGAATCAGAGAATCAGTTACGCATAGATATCCCTAAGATCCGCCAGGTGTAAGTGTCTTACACCGTCGGATCTTAGGCTGCAATTTCAGGCTGGCCGCTAGGTGGAGCTTCCGTATGTTTTACACGAGGAATATGCAAATTAGGATTTACGCCGATTCAGAAACGAACGACCGCCCGGCGCTTTTTTTTTATGTCGTTTGCGTTCGGCTTTTTCCGGCGTATAGTTACCCCTGCTATATGAGGCGTAGCTAATGTTAAGTATGGCCGTCGTTCCCGCGCCGAGTTTTGAAATTTTACGTTGTTTGCGTAAGTCGTTCGTGAATACGGCTGGACATAATTTACACTCACGTCGAAAGCAATGACGTCCTTGCGGCAGGATTTCGAGCATGTGCACTGGGATATTTTACGGACGCGCATGCGCCGTTCAAATAAAACGTAAAAAACGCGGGGTCAACACAAATTTTAATAAAACACGCCCCCTAAATCCCCATTTGAATTACGCGGCCTTACGTCGCAACACATACGTTACGCCGCCATAACTAAGGGCGCAAGTTCTTTCTGAATACGCGCAGGTATCTGAATCCGGCCCTGGAAGTTTGCATTCTCAATCATATGGATGGTTATTATTAAACAGGTTATAGTAAAGAGTGCAGTCTATAGTAAGAGGATGCCTTGTACTGAAATATCTATCTTGGGTCTCTTTTTATTGAACGACAACCCTGTGTTATGTAGCAGTCTGCTAAATTTAGGTTTGTTTAGGTATGTGTTACATTAATCTGAGAAATGCACTACAAGTTGCAGTATGTTTGTGTGAAGGAACCTCCTATCTATTGGATGTAACCTTTGGACCCATGCTCACCAAAACACCAAAAAGCAACTCTTGTGTGTGGAGAAGTGCAATCCGATTTAACATTTAGGAATGTAAATTATTTAATGAGCAAATTATTGTTAGGGAAAAAAAAATCAAATAAAAATATATTATACAGTGTACTGAATTAACCCTAAAATGATGATGAAATTCAAAAGCTTGATAAAATAGTTCATAGCAATATCGTATTGTTTAGATATGGTTTTCCAGTAGGGTATGACTATAGATGGAAAGGCCTGGAAAATAAAATAGATTTTTTTTCAGTGTTTTTCAGAGATGTTTGTTGCTGGGTTTTTTTTTCAAGAAAAATTGAAAAAAATAAGGGAGGAATGTTCTTTTAGAATGATAAATACTATGGCCCGGATTCACATAGCACTTACTCCAACGTATCTCGAGATACGCCGCGTAAATGTCAATTGTGCGCCGTCGTATCTATGCGCCGTGCCCATAGAAATAGATACGCCTGAAATTAGGCTTCATCCGACCGATGTAAGTTTCCTACGCCGTTGTATCGTGGGCGCATATTTACACTGGCCGCAAGGGGCGCTTCCATTGATTTACGATTTGAATATGCAAATGAGGGAGATTCGCAGATTCACGAAGTATTTGCGCCCAGCGCATTCATTTACGCGGTTTACGTAAGTCGTACGTCCAGCGTAAAGTTAAGCCTCATAAAGCAGGGGTAAGTCATGTTAAGGTATCGACCAGGGAACAGCCGTCGTATTTTACGTTGTTTACGTAGTAGTACGTGAATAGGGCTGGGCGTAGGTTACGTCATGTCGTAGACAGTGATTCGACGTATCTTATGGAGTATTTTATACGTGATTCTGAGCATGCGCACTGGGATGCGTCCACAGGACGGCGCATGCGCCGTTCATTTGGCCCATCATTTGCATGGGGTCACGGTTCATTTAAATGTATCACGCCCACTTCCACCTACTTTGAATTAGGCAGGCTTACGCCGAGGAATTTACGTTACGCCGGCGCAACGTTGGGAGCAAGTCGCCGCTCTGCGCTACGTCGGCGTAGTGGATATTCGATACGCTGCGCCGGCATAACAATGCGCCGATCTGCATTGATGGGCAATTCAGAGGCTGCAGATGGGCACTAATCAGGCTGCACTGATGGGCACTGGTGAGGCTGCAGATGGGCACTGAGCAGGCTGCAATGATGGTCACTGATCAGGCTGCAATGTTGGGCACTGACCCGGCTGCAATGATGGGCACTGATCAGGCTGCATTGATGGGTACTGATGAGGCTGCATTGATGGGCACTGGTGAGGCTGCAGAAGGCCACTATTAAGGCTGCATTGATGGGCTGTGACCCTTATTTTGCTTCAAAGGTCTTTATTAAACATTTAATTTTTTTCCCTGAAACTTCCCTCTTAAATTAAGGTGCGTGTTATACGCCTGTGCATGTTATACACCGATAAATACGATAGTTTATCTTATAACTCTTAAATTATTCCTAATAATGTTCTCCACCATCACAGAATAATGTTTACCTATAGTCTGGTCAGTAAACTGTTTTTTCCCTTCCTCCTCTTAGTAAAATGGTGAGACCAACATCTAGAGCAGAGTTGTCAAACTCTATTTCATCGTGGGCCGCATCAGCATTATGATTGCCCTCAATAGGGCCAGTTGTATCTGTAATATTAGATGTCCAGCGCATCCCTTCCCCATATATTAGATGTCAAGAGCCACCCCACCATTGTAAGTTGAGTCCCCCACTCGTCCTTACATCACAGAGCACCCTCCTTTCCTTATGCTGCTGCTGGGAAGAAGCTGGATGCATTGCTTGAAAGCAGAAAGTAAGGGTCTGGAGGAGGACCGGAGCTCTTCTGCAGCTGGAGAGGTGCGAGCAGTGCCGATCCTGACCTCCCTGGGGCCCTAAGCAAAATGACATCATGTCACATTAAAGTTGAGAAGCGGGGGGGCTGCCGAAAATGACTTGTCACATTTAGAGTTGAGAAGCGTGGGGGGGATGCACTGCCGACAGTGACTTGTTACATTAAAGATTATAGTTGAGAAGTGGGGGGAGGGGGTGTTCTGCTGTCGGAAATGACATCTTACATTACAGTGAGAAGCGGTGGGTGCTGACTTCTTACCTCTTCTCCCATGCAGCCAGCGAGTTGAGAAGCGGGGTGAGGGGGCAAAAATTACTTTTCCCCAGGCGGGGCCTCTAGTAATTTGGGGGGCCCTCCGCAGCTTTGCGGGGCCCTAAGCGGCTTGCATAGTGAGCCTATAGGGCGGATCAGCCCAGGGTGCGAGGGCCACATGAAATGGCCTGGAGGGCCGGATTCGGCCCGCAGGCCTCGTGTTTGACACCTGTGATCTAGAGTTTCCACTGTGCAATTTCTGCTGAGAGCAAAGCTGCAATTTACAAATACTGTGAGAAGAAATATTATTTTCCAAATGCTACAAAGATGACAAAATACATCCAGCATGCCAGAGGTGCCCTAAAGACATTACAAAATACTTTATGGAATGAAATGATGAAGACCGGAATGAAAGTTTGAGGAGCTTTTCACTCCAGAGTTCTCCTTCCAGAAACATTCTGCTGCTTCTGGATCATCACAAAGTGTTTCTTCACCAGCAACATCTTCAAATAAGGAAGTGTTACAAACCACGGCCTCCCAAAAATAAACAACTCCTTGAATTTATAGAGAAAATGACACCTGATAATCAGGAGAAAATTGATCAAGCAACACATGCTTCTGGGTTAGCATTGTCAATAACTAAAAATGCATATTGGCAGTAAGCTTTTACATTATTATGAGGTAAAGGGGGGTGGTTACCTGTTCTCATGTATCGTTGAAATGTTCTTAACACATACAGTCCTTATTATTCCATTTCTAATAAAATGTTAAAAGCACATTTAGTTTATTTACTGAATAAGCTGTACTTTTATTTCAAGCATAATGTTTTTATATACCCTGCATTTCACATTCCCAGTGTAACAAAATGACTTTCAATTTGTAAAACTACGCTACACTGAACTTTTTAAAAGTTTTCCAAATTTTTTTATTTTTTTCGGTTAAAACACAGGGAATTTTTATTTATCTTTTCATGGCTTCAAAATTTCCAGAAATGTTATATCTCTAGGGTAAACATTTTAAACATCTGCCTTGGGCTTATCAGTGGAGCATACAAGCTGGCTCCTATCTTCCTACTAGAATCTAGAGATACTGCTAAAGCTTCAAATAACTGCTCCTGCAGGATAAGCTTTTGTACATGACCAAATAGGAATCCGATTGTGCTTCTGCTTTATCCATAGAGGATTGGGACAAATGTTTTGTAGACCTTGAGGCCTGTGTCACGTACCTGGTAATGGAGCCCAAAGTGCAGGGAGAGTAGACAGGGGGTCAAGAGTTCAGAGGGGCACAAGCGCCTGGTAGTAAGCTGAGTAGTGGCCGGATGCGGCAGCAGGAAGGGGCACCAAGGTCCTGGCAGGATGCTAGCGGCAAGCTGGAGTAGAGGTGTGGGACAGGAATCAAGCAGGTGAGGCAGGCCGGGTCAAACACAGGCGGGCAGATCGGAAGCCAGAGCAAAGTCCAAAGGGGTAGTCAAAGTCCAGGCCGGGTCGGTATAACAGGCCGGCAGAGAACAGAGCCAGGGGCATAGCAGGTGCGGTGGTCAGACGTAGCCGGGGTCAGAGGCAGGTTGCAGGCAGGAGAGGTCAGAGGAAGCCGGGTCAGGTAATCGGGATACAACAGGTATACAGGTGCAAGATTCTCCAGGGTACGCTGTAGACTGGACAGCAAGTTGATGAGGGGTCAGGCTGTTTAAATAGGGAGCTTTGGCGCCAAACGCCATCACCGCGCGCGGTACCGATGTGTGCACATGCACGCACATGCGTGCCAATGTGCGCATGCGCACCACCGCGCACGCGCCGGGATTGGATTCTCCTGCCACTATCACTAATGCTGGGACGCCTTCCATGACAGCCGGGTTCACGCCCATGCAAATTGAATGCGCGTTTTTCCGCATTCAATTCGCATAGCAGGAGAATGTGACTGGCTCTCTATGGAGATGGTTCACATATCTCCGCAGCGGGTCCTGTGCAGTGTGCCGGAAAAAATTGTGCCTTTTTTGGTGCGTTTCAGGTTTGATCTCAGCTCAATATTCGGGCTGAAATCGGACCTGAACCGGTGAACCAGCACGCACCGGACCCCTGCTGTGCGCTGCATGCGGCGACAGTGTGAACCCGGCCTCAGAAATGTACCAGAGCACTCACAATCCGTGAAACCGTTATTCATATTTTTACAAGATAGTACCTGACCCCAGTGAAGTTGCATTCTAGCTTTCTGTTAGTTTTACCTACTTGATTTCAAGGATGCCCATTCTATGGCTCCTTTCCCCATATTTTCTGGGAATACGAGAAGGTTCTCTTTGTTTGATGTAAATTTGAGGATTTTTCGTTAAGAATAGTTGGTAGCCCTGTTCGCCTTACAATGGTAAATGGTTTATGTTTTGCATCTATCCCAGACATTCCCATCCCTCATATGAGACTTATCCATACTATTTGTGTCTCCATTCATTGGGTTATCACTTTGCATTAGAAAACTCCCTCAATACGATCTCACAAATTAAAACGAGAGTAGACTCCATTAGCTGCATGGAAAAGATCTTCCATACCTTATATAATTTTATGTCTTATTATAATAACTAATAGGATCCTTAGTTTGAACATGGTAATGTTTTTCATTGACTCCTTTGATATTTTTGTGGCTCTCATTATTGAACCTTGTTGTTATGTTATTCAATTATTACATCAGCTGTATCACCCTATGTTGACGTTCCTTATGTTGGCAATACTGTCTTTATGCATATCATTTGCCTTACCTTTTATGCATCATATGATATTTTTCTCTGTCTGTTACTTATCTTGCAGTTTCATCAGCTTTATACACACTATTTGTACTAAAAAGGAAAATTTATTATCGTATACTTACAGTAATTTTCCTTTCCTGATGGACTCCATGGCAGCCTACGTGTGGGTTAATCCCGCTTCCTCTTCAATGCTATAGGACCACATACCCATAAAAGTCAGCTCACCTCCCAGTACTGGTGTTCCGTAACTAGTCGACTACTTACTTCTAGGGTGGGAACTCCGTCTGCCATGGAGTCCATCAGGAAAGGAAAATTACTGTAAGTATATGATAATAAATTTTCCTTTTTCCTGACAGACTCCATGGCAGCCTACGTGTGGGAAATAACTAGCCAGACCACACGGGTGGGTATGCTGAACAAAAAATTGTTTTAACTTGTCCCGTCAACCGACAGGATTCTCAAACCAAAATTCACAGAGGAAAGAGATGCAGGCTCAATACAATAATGAGACATAAACGTATTTATGGAGGACCAAGAGGGCGCTTTACAGATGACATCTGGGGCCACATGATGAGCCGCCGCCCAGGAAGCTGCCATCCCTCTGGTGGAGTGTGGCGTCACCTCCTGCGGGGAAGCCAAGCCCTTAGCCCTATAAGCCTGCTGGATTCAGGAAAAAAGAAAATTGCGCTAATCGAATAAAAATTAAGT
The DNA here is from genome assembly GCF_905171775.1 of Rana temporaria. Taxonomy (NCBI): domain Eukaryota; kingdom Metazoa; phylum Chordata; class Amphibia; order Anura; family Ranidae; genus Rana; species Rana temporaria. Next base: position 55,314,645 of record NC_053491.1, read on the forward strand.
GAATAAATGGGAAGGCTGCAATAGCGTGAACTAACACAAAACAAATATAAAAAGAAAGAAAAATTGCGCCAACCAGTAATATAATATAATAATGTAAACAGTGAAGTCCTTTGTGTTTTCTACAAGTGGAACACAGAAAAAATGTGCACCATATGAGTGCATAAATCGTGAACAAATTGTTAAAAAGTTCCAGTAACAAAGTCCATAAACGAAAATTCCAACCCGGACAGCACCCAGTGTGAAGATGATTGACAGTTGTGACCCGCCACCATATGGACTGAGGCTTACCAAAAGGTAATTTGAGAACAGCGTTATTCAAATTACTGCAGGATACTTCCAAAACACCGGATAATAGCCAGGAATACACCAGGTCACGGTCCCTTTAAGAAATCCACGATGGGGTGCAGCAGCATATAATAGCGATATACGTCCTCATAGCATGTCACAGCCCAGTCAGTGTCAACATAAAAGGAAGGAGACCGCACATAGGGTAGTATGCACTAACAGGTTTTAATTAAAAAGGTTAAAACTACTTACAAGCGAAGGTAAATAGAGAGCGAATAAACATTTGCCGGCCGGCATCTAACAGGAGCCCTTCCTGTACGCGGTGACGTCACTGCACTCCCTCCCAGACGCGTTTCGTCACAATATGACGTTCTCAATGGGAATGGGCTCTGCAGTGAACCACCGCTTAATATACCCAGGCCTCGCTTTGACTGCCAGGAACCGGAAATAGCCAAATCGCCATTTTGAAAATGGGAAAACTGGATATTTAGTGTGTGCGGGACCTTAAGTGCCCTTAACTAGATAAGAAATAAAGATAAAAATATATATGTGTGTAAATAAGGCTAAAGACAGGGAGCTATCCCTTTAATAAAAGAGAGACAGTATTAAAGATATAAAGAATTTGTGTTTTGTGCATATAAGTGAATCTAATACAAAACGTGCATAAATTAAAAAGTCCATCCTGAATAAATACAGTCGGTCCCTCTCGTGGCCAGAGATGGAACTGCCATCCTATAGATAATTATATCAGAGTGAGCAATACCTCACACATATATAGATCAGGATGCTACAAACAAAATAATGAATATTTAAGAAAAATTAAACTTAAATAGGAAACCCCATTAGGGATTAATTTATATTACTGGTTGGCGCAATTTTTCTTTCTTTTTATAAGCCTGCTGGATTGTCTGGACGATCCAAGATGCAATTGTCCTGGTAGAGGCCTTTTTCCCTCTATTACTGCCTGAGTGCAGGATAAACAGATGATCGGAGCGTCTAAAGGGAGACGTAACTTACAGATACTCGGTAAGGATGTTGCATATGTCCAGAGGGTGAGTTTCGTTGGATTCCGGAGACTTAAAGGTAGGAAGAACAATTTCTTGATTCTCGTGAAATACTGACAAAACTTTTGGATTTGAGCCCAGCATGGGTATCAAAACCACTCGATCCGGGAAGAACGTCAGGAACGGCTCTTTGTGACCGAGAGACCCGATCTTTTTAAACGCTTTTGGCTGAGGTCATAGTGACCAAAAATGCAACCTTAGCTGAAAAGTTCTTTATGGAGGACGGGGAAGGCCCCATTGTACTAAGCCCATTCAGAAAATCAAGAACCAGAGAAAGATCCCACTTGGGGAATCTTGGCTTCCTTTGAGGCCTCAACCTTGATGCTCCTCAGAAAAATTGCCTGACTAGTGGGTGTACTGCCCACGAGATCCCAGAGAAGGCTGACAGGGCCGAGATTTGAACTCTCAATTTTTGGTAGAAACTGAAAACTTGGGCGCTCTTTCCCCAGACGCTTGAAATACTTTTTCTGTTTAGCTGGGGGAGTGGATTGATCTTCCCACAAAGTGCCTCTTTAATGGCCTTGATAAGCAGAGTTACTTGGGAGAAATCAAACTCCAAACTCTCCTCATCGCTTTCAGTTTGCCCTCCGAGGAAGCCGGCGAGGAAGCGCGAGGCTGGGAAGGACCTGAATCCTCATGGACCTCATTGGCCGGAGAACCAGACCCGATGGCACTGGCCTGGCTTTGTGTGGGGGACGCAGCCTTCTCCTTTAAAGATCGTTGCACCACCCTTTCAACTAGAGACTTGATGCGCCGATCTTCTGTCTCCTTTTCCCCAACCGCATGGGCATAACATCGGTCACACAATGACTTGCCCTCGGGAACTTGTGTGTCACAACCCCAGCAGGCTCTTCGACCAGAGCAGCTATCACCAGCTATGGCGGTGGGAGCGGTGTCTGGAGGAGGAATGGGAACTTCTCCTCTGGTGGTGAGATGCAGACTGAGAATTACGCTTGCCCTTCGATTTAGAAGATGAACGGTGTTGCGGCCTGGCAAGGTCCGAGTTGGTCTGGATTGGGGCACGAGGATCTGGACCGGAAGGGCTAAAGAGAAGAAATTTAGGGGGAAACCGTCAAACAAGAAACCACTGATTTGCGACTTCCAACCCCACGCCCTCCACTCTCCTGCACATATCTTGTGAGTGAGGGCTGGCCACGTATAGGCGGTGACTGGTCCGTAACACAGCGACACCAGGTCTGAAAGGTGAGAATCCTATGGTGCCGCAAAAAACGTAAGGATAAATTTGCTACCCCTTTAAGATTATATATACATTCTCTTTTTTTTTTTTTTTTTTACGGTAATGCATTTAAATTTTTTTAAACATACTAAACATTTTTATATATATTTTGTTATATATTTGCACCAAGAAAGAGGATCTGTCCATCATATAGGCAGACCCCACTCACTGACCTGGATAGCCAAGTATTACTTTGTAGCAGCTGCTCGCCTGTCAGGGGAATCCCAATAGAAACAGGCGAGCAGCTGCTTTAAAACCTGTGCGGCCGCCACAAGTTTCGCCGAACTGCGCATGCACGAGCCAAGCCTCGCTCTGCAAGAGGACACTGCGCATGCGCGAGCGGCAATGGTGCCCGCGACCCAGAAGCAGCACGGCGACCTGGAACGCAGAAGCGCTCCAGCCGCCACCAGGGAAAATAATGCAGGCAAAGGGGGATATTTAAAATACCAGGGGAAAGAGAAAAGACAGACACAAATGTATGATACATAGAGGCGACTGCCATGGAGGAGATGTCAGACCTTGCCAGCCGTGGATCCAGAATCTTCAGCACACACCGCAACAACATAGTACAGTGAAGGAAGTTGCTACAAAAGCTCTCCACCTGCCCATGGCTGGGATCCGAGCTGCACCGCTAAAGTGTGCTATACATCCTGATCTGTTGGACATCTGAATGAACGTACATCCTAAATCCGTGGAGGAGGACAAAAAAGGAACACCAGTACTGGGAGGTGAGCTGACTTTTATGGGGTCCTATAGTATTGGAGAGGAGGCGGGATTAACCCACACGTAGGCTGCCATGGAGTCTGTCAGGAAATATCTATTTTATCAGAATATATTGTCTATTTTTATAATTGTACGATTGTGCTTTTTTTGTACCAACTTTTTTCATTCAATAAAAGTTTGTAAACAAAAAATGGCTTCTGGAAGTTCCACTGTTTATGTCTACAACACTGAAGTTGTGTCCCTTCCCATGATTTTGCAAAGTTGGTGATTCTGAATTCAAGGAATTTAATCAATCCAGGGTCTAAGGAAGAGGAGATACATCCTAAAAACTCCCATAAAGATTCCAGGGTGGTAGCGCCTTTCTTCTGCTGCTCCTTCCACATTGAGAATACCAGCATGTCCCAAATGTAATAATAAAAACTGGTAGTTACTGTATATTATACTGTATGATTGGCTGGCAAAGTTCAGTTGCTCATTAGTAACATAACACTTGAAGATAAAAATCTATAGGAAATCCCCACGCTAATAGAAAAATCAATAAAATAACCCAAATAAATAGATAAATAAATATAGAAAGCAGCTAACACCCAACTGCACAATCATTATGCCAATACAAATAGTGAAGTGCTTTCAATCGAATCTGAAAGTAACATATAAAAACCTGCAAACTAACAATTCATATTATCATAAGAGTATCTCTTCAATAACATATATCAATATGTGAACCAGTAATACATAAAAGAAAGTCCAATATAAATGTCCCAAACACCATCCAATGTTTATGCAATCATCAATTCATTTTCAAATTCTTGCCCAAAAAAATATAGTTCCTTCAACGTGAAAAAAACACCAACATGCCCTTCACCACAGCATGAGTATCGCTTCATTTAATAATGAGGACCCCACTGTAATATCGTATATAATATCTCTGGGAGACCAATTACCATTATGTCATAGTTCATGTAGAGGAGCGGAATTTTGGATATGTAAAAAAAAAGGACAATTGACATCCTTAGCTGGATTCAGAGAAGTTTACGCCGGCGTATCAGTAGATACGCCGTCGTAACTCGGAATCTAAGCCGTCGTATGTTTAAGTGTATGTTCAAACTGAGATACACTTAAACCTAACTAAGATACGACGGCCTGCGCCGTCGTATCTTAGGGTGCATATTTCCGCTGGCCGCTAGGTGGCGCTTCCGTTGTTTGCAGCGTAGAATATGCAAATTAGCAAGATACACCGATTCACGAACGTACGTGCGCCCGTCGCAATTAGTTACGCCGTTTACGTAAGAGATACGCCGGCGTAAAGATAAAGCTGCTCCCTAGGTGGCGCAGCCCATGCAAGGTATGGACGTCGGAACAGGCCTATCTTTTTACGTCGTTTGCGTAAGTCCTATGTGAATAGGGCTGTGCGTAAGTTACGTTCACGTCGGTATGCAGTGTTCGACGTATCTTAGGCATTCTATCCGACGCATGCGCACTGGGATATGTCCACGAACGACGCATGCGCCGTTCATTCAAAACGTCAATCACGTCGGGTCACTAGTCATTTACATAAAACACCCCCCCCTCATTCTCATTTGAATTAGGCGCGCTTACGCCGGCCCATCTACGCTACGCCACCGTAACTTAGGAGGCAAGTGCTTTGTGAATACGATACGCTACGCCGCCTCAAAATTAAGCCACCCTACCTGAATCCGGCTACCTTTGTTTATTTTTTTCATTGCCACATAGAGCATATGCATAAGAAACCTCGCTTTGCACCAGCAACAGCATATGAGTTTCACTTTAAATGGAACAAATGCAGTCTTTACATCTTTTTTGTCTATCGAAAGTAAAATAATGCAAAAAAAGGTCTAGTTTGTCCCACAAAAAAATGTGTTACTTTAGTATCTTAAGCAAAGACCAAGATATTGTTGAATAAAAAAGGCTCACTTTAGAAGTGGAAAAATTGCTCAAATCCATACATGTTCGCAAGCTAAGTGGCTAAAAAGAGGCAGAGAGCTGGAAAACACAGTTGCCTTAAACACAAACTCGCATTACTAAATACAAATGTCACTGTCTTTGTAAAATGATAAGTGTGATACATTGAATAAAAAAAAAATAACAAAAAAAGTATACTTTAAAAAGCCACGTAATTTGAAAAAAAATATTATCCTAAATATAGTTTTAATCTGAAAATCTGCAGAAAGTTAGGACTAATACAATTTATCCAAAGGGTCATTGGGAGAGTTTTTCTTGAAGCCTGTGCTTACTGCCACATTGCTTTCTGTATCACCAATCACATATAAACTTTCAAGCCAGGTTAGAATCTGATTGGTAGCTGTAAGAAACTTCTTAGTACTTTATTGTTTTGAGTGCAGGGGACATGGAAGCTCCTGCACTGGGTGTATTTGGGAATTGCTCTTCTGCAAAAAAGGTATTCTCTGTTTATTAGATTATCCACAAAAGGGAATTTGATGGATAAGTGCATTACATGCCAGGGTGAAAACTGAAATATCAAGCATTAAAGCTGTTCTACATGGGTACATCTCAAGGCTTTATATTTTCGAAATGTATTTGATATGGAAATTTGACTATAAAAAAAGTAGCATGTTTTAAATACAATTCCTTCTGTTGGTTGTCTGAGATGAGCTGGGAATATATCATGACCTTGTAAAGGTTAAACTCCCTCTAGGTATCTGCACCTGTACAAGCTGGCCTAAGAATGCTGTTCTGAGAATGTCTTTCTTTCTTTCCGGGTGCATGGACAGCCATAACTTCCAGCTCAAAGTCCTTCACTTGGTTTGAATATAATGGCATCTGAAGGTCCCAGAATATCAGCCCTCTCGCTTTTGGTAGTTTCAATAAAAAGGAGCTGCAAAGCAAGATTTTTTTGATATCCTCTCTCTTTAGGTAACCCACGGTGCTTTGGGAATCCTTTATTGTATATTAAAAGTTTATTATCTGTAAAACAAAATTGTGTGGTTTCTCAAGTGTGTGTATATACATAGTAATCCTAGGGTGGAAGGCTGGCACACAAACACATAAAAACAGAGCCTAGGTATACTCACAATTCACCCAAAACGTAGACCAATAAAGGAGGCACTCACTGTCCTGTTGAATTTTAATAATATTTTCGAATTTTGTTGAATTTTAACTCTGTATTCAGCATTATAAAATGGGTAGGTAAACAACATGAAATATAAACTATTATAGGAATACAAAACTGTTGTAGCCCTTAAAACAATAAATAAGCTGGTGATTTGACCCATTGTACTGAACTTAAAACTTCACTTTTGGGTGGATTGGCCCTTTAATTTTAAGTACGTTTTTATAGTATAATCTGAACAGCTGCATATTTTCCCTTTAAACTTCCTCTTTAGGTGTTCTGTTTTCTGAACCGAGATTTTATTTTCCAACTACTGGAAATTCCTCATTTTTATGTTTAATATTTCTGACATCCTGTCGAATTTCATTGTCCTTGAAAAGGGGTCATAGATCAACACGCCGAAAGGTTGTAATGGAGTGCATCCTAAAAAAACATGCAACATCATGATTGCGGATAAGAGTATTCATTTTCCCATTGGCTCACCGGTACTGTTTGTCTGATGCAGGAAGAAGCGATCATTTTGCTGAATGACTTCCCTAGAATTTGGTCGGAAAGGAACGAATCGTTAATATACACGTGAAAGTGACATGGTGTTTGGAAATGGAAAATCGCTTCCACCGGTGAACTCAATGACAAAAGGCTTGGCAAACATACTTTTTTATATATAAATAACATTTCCTGTATAGGTTTATAATATCTGAAATACATGAGGCTGATTTACAAAGCAGCAGTAGGGCCTTACTCCTACTATACTGCTGCTTAACGATATGTCTAGCGTGTCAACAGTTTCGGGATCCTAAAGCCAGTGGAGTAGTATTACTGTGACCAAATGAGGTAAAACAATGCAGTGGGAAAAATACTTTAGGAGAGCCCGGCTTTGTGACCTGTCAAAATCACATGACTGACACTTGTCCAATCACACAGTTCCTCCTGCTGCTATAAACATAGGAAAATCCATAGAATTTTTAAATTTACAGGATTTATATAGGGCCAACAGTTTACACGGTGCTTTGAATACTGCAGCTCCTATTTTATGAATGGACAGGCCACAGAGTGGGCATATAAATTTCTGCTCTCTATTATACAGAGACCGTAACGTGTTTATCATATTTTAACCACTTAAGACCCAGACCATTATGCAGGTTAAGGACCTTGCCCCTTTTTGCGATTCGGCACTGCGTCACTTTAACTGACAATTGCGCAGACGTGCGACGTGGCTCCCAAACAAAATTGGCGCCCTTTTTCCCCCACAAATAGAGCTTTCTTTTGGTGGTATTTGATCACCTCTGCGTTTTTTTTTTTGTTTTTTTTTGCGCTATAAACAAGAATAGAGTGACAATTTTGCTATAATAAATATCCCAAAAGAAGATATATAAAAAAAAAATATGTTTTCTTCATTTTAGGCCGATATGTATTCTTTTCCCTATTTTTGGTAAAAAAAAAAATCGCAATAAGCATTTATTGATTGTTTTGCGCAAAATTTATAGCGTTTACAAAATAGGGGATAGCTTTATGGCATTTTTATTAATAATTATTTTTTACTACTAATGGCGGCGATCAATGATTTTTTTCGTAACTGCGACCTTATGGCGGACACATCGGACAATTTTGACACATTTTTGGGACCATTGTCATTTTCACAGCGAAAAGTGCTATAAAAATGCACTGTTAACTGTGAAAATATCAATGCAGTGAAGGAGTTAACCACTAGGGGGCGCTGTTGGGATTTAGTGTGACCTCATGTGTGTTTATAACTGTAGGGGGGCGGGGTTGGACGTGTGACATCAGTGATCGTCGTTCCCTATATCAGGGAACAGACAATCACTGACATTGCCACAGTGAAGAACGGGGAAGGTGTGTTTACACACACTTCTCCCCGTTCTTCAGCACCTGTGACCTGACCGGGGGACACCGGCGGCGATCGCGTGCGAGCGCGACCCACAGCTGGGCTCTTAAAGGGGACGTATTTATACATCCAGGCCCGTCGCTACAGGACAGGCAAAACAAACAATTGCTTGGGGCCCCGAGCTGGCCTGGGGCCCCTAACTTCCCCTTCCCAGGCTGTAGTGTGGCCGAGCTCCTCTTCCTTCCTCCTGGAGTCCCGTCAGTCCGGCCGGGTACCGTGCGTGGTACAGAAGATTCAATTTCCTGTTCCCGGCCGGACTGACAGGAAGTGCGCACTGAGTGCACACTTCCCTTCAGTCCGGCCGGGAACACGGGAAACTAAATCTCCTGTACCGCGTGATACCCGGCCTGGCCCGAGTACTATCTGATAGGGGACTGGGGACACATAATGATAGAACACCGGACTGACAAGAGGAAGAGGAGCTCGGCCACACTACAGCAGCTGCCTACAGGGAAAGTACAACTTTACAGAACAGAATGAAATTTGATATCCACTGCTCAGAAAGATCTGGAAAAAGTATAATGCTTCATATGGCTATAACTCTACATACAGCTGTTTGACCTTTGATCCTCTATAAACCATTTATCCCGGTAGGCCAATCCGGCCCTGCCAGTGACATTACTATAGTAATCAGTGCTAAAAATGTGCACGGTTACTGTACTAATGACATTAGCAGAGAAGGAGTTAACACCAGGGGCGATCAAAGGGTTAAGTGTGTCCCTAGGGGATTCTTTCTTATTGCGCGGGGGATGAAGACACACAGCGATCTGTGTTCCTGATTAGCAGGAGTTCATCTCTGACAGAACGGTGGTCTGCCTTGTTTACATTGGCAAACCGCTGTTCCATCTCTCTGGGGAGCAATCGCGGGTGGCCGGAGGATGTCGCGTCCACCGGACCCACTGATTGTCTCCCCCTCTGGCCAATCAGCATGCGCACCCCTGTTGGCTATTACGCAAAATGACGTACAGGTACGCCAATAGAGACGACCTGCCGCAGTATATGTACAGGGAAGTGGCTAGAGAAAAACTTCATGAAACTTCATGAAATTACAGCAAAGGCACCTTTAGAAATGTTTGTAATTACATAGTTACATAGTTAATCTGGTTAAAAAGAGTAACTGATCCATCCAAAAAACAAAACAAATAGTGCATATGGAGATTTTTCAGGGGAAGAAAAAAAAACATAAAGTATGATCCAATTTGCTCCAAGAGGCAATCGGATATTCCCTGGATCAATTTTACCTATACATATTAGTAACCAGTTATATTATGTGCATTAGGAAAGAATCCAGGGGGCAGATCCACAGAGCAAGTACGCCGGCGTATCTACTGATACGCCGGCGTACTTTAAAATTTCCCGCGTCGTATCTTTAGTTTGAATCCTCAAACCAAGATACGACGGCTTCTGGGTTCGATCCGACAGGCGTACGGCTTTGTATGCCTTCAGATCGTAGGTGCAATACTTTGGCGCCTGCTGGGTGAAGTTTGCGTCGTTTTCCGCGTCGGGTATGCAAATTAGCGATTTACGACGATCCACGAACGTACGCGCGGCCGTCGCATTTTCTAACGTCGTCTGTAGTCGGCTTTTTCCGGCGTATAGTTAAAGCTGGTATTTTGCGGCGTATAGATAGACTTGCCATGTTAAGTATGGCCGTCGTTCCCGCGTCGAAATTTGATTTTTTTTTTTGCGTAAGTCGTCTGTGAATAGGGATGGACGTAACTCACGTCTAAGTTCAAAAAATGACGTCGTTGCAACGTCATTTCCCGCAAAGCACGGCGGGAAATTTCTGGACGACGCATGTGCAGTTCATTCGGTGCGGGGACGCGCTTCATTTAAATGAAACCCGCCCCCTACCCGCCGATTTGAATTCCGCCGCCAGAAATACACTACGCTGCCGTAACTTACGGCGCAAACTCGCTGAGGATTCGAATATACGCCAGGTAAGGTACGGCGGCGTAGTGTATCTCTGATACACTGCGCCGATGTAAATGTATGTGGATCTGGCCCCAGATCTTTTGACCCTTGAGGGAGGTTATTCCACATTTTCACAGCTCTTACTCTGAAGAAGCCTTTCCGTATGTGGAGATTAAATCTCTTTCCTACAGACGTAAATAGTGCCCCCTTGTCCTCTGTGATGACTTTAAGGTGAATAACTCAACACCAAGTTCACTATATGAACCACTTATGTATTTATACATGTTGCTCATATCCCCCTTAATCTCCTCTTCTCAAGAGAGAATAAATTCAGTTCATTTATGCCCTTCTCTACACTTTCTCCAGTTCCCCGATATCATTTTTGAGAACTGGTGCCCAAAACTGAACTACATATTCCAGATAAGGTCTTACTAATGATTTGTACAGGGGCAAAATGAGATCTCTCTCTGGAGTCCATACCTCTCTTAATACAAGAAAGTATTTTACTCGCTTTGGAAACCGCAGCTTGGCATTGCATGCTATTATTGAGCTTATGATCTACCAGAAAACCCCCAGATCCTTCTCCACCACTGACTCCCCCAGTTGTACTCCCCTAGTATATATGATGCATATTTTTTGCCCCCAAGTGCATAACTTTACATTTCATTCTCATCCATTAGACCTGAAGAAGGGGATATCTCTGAAACATGTAGTCTTTTGTCCCATGTAACCGGCGGCTCTATTCCCCATTTGTCCTTTCCTGTGGCTTCCAGCAGCTTGGGACAGCATTTGCTTGCATTGGTGTCTATCGGTACCCTCAACATCTAATCCTCCTTCAGGCTCTTCTGCCAGAACTTGATGTCACCTCCAGGTTCTAAGTGTGTCACTTCCAGTCAGTGGGTGCGTAATTTCCAGGACCCCAGTAGCTGCCAAAACAGCCGTCTTTCTCCATCTCTCCAGATCTCATGCGGTTGTTTGAGCCATCATCCACTGGGTCCGCGATTTGAGGTTTCCACCCACTAGATTAGAGTTACCAAATGTCAGTATTTTTACCTGCCACTGCACACTGCAGACCTGGATCTCATGGCTTAGGCCCCATACACACGATAGAATCCATCCGCAGATAAATCCCAGCAAATGGGTTTCTGCGGATAGATCCTATGGTGTGTACACGCCAGCGGATCTGTTTCCGCGGAGAAATCTCCTCTGGGATGGATTCCAGCAGATCGGATATTTGCTGACATGCACAACAAATCCATCTGCTGGAATCCATCCCAACGGATGGATCCGCTCGTCTGTACAGACTCACCGGATCCATCCGTCCAAAGGGATTCCCCGCACGCGTTGTAATGATTTGACGCATGCGTGGAATTCCTTATATGACAGCGTCGCGCCCGTCGCCGCGTCATAATCACGGCGACGGCGCGACACGTCATCGCCAGAGGATTTCCGCGCGGATTTCAATGCGATGGTGTGTACACTCCATCGCATAGAAATCTGCGGAAATCTTTGAGAGGATTTATCCGTGGAAACGGTCCGCTGGACCGTATCCGCGGATAAATTCTCTCGTGTGTATGGGGCCTTAGATGTGAGCTGTTTAAAATGATAATTTCTAAGCTACAATAAACCAACTTTTGGCCAAACCTAATGTTTTTGTTATCTCTCTGATGGGTTTGTTTTGTTTTTTCAGCCTAATGATGGCTTGCTTCACTGGTAGTGACAGCTCTTTGGATCTCATAGAGTTGACAGCAACAGATTCCAAATGCAAATAGCACACTTGAAATTAACTCTGGACCTTTTATCTGCTCCTTGTAAATGGGATAATGAGGGAATAACACACACCTGGCCATGGAACAGCCGAGCAGCCAATTGTCCCATTACTTTTGGTCCCTTAAAAAGTGGGAGGTACATATACAAACTGTTGTAATTCCTACACCGTTCACCTGATTTGGATGTAAATACCCTCAAATTAAAGCTGAAAGTCTGCAGTTAAAGCACATCTTGTTAGTTTAATTTCAAATCCATTGTGGTGGTGTATAGAGCCAAAAAGATTAGAATTGTGTAGATGTCCCAATATTTATGGTCATGACTGTATTTATTACCCAGTTTGGACTAGCTCTCCTACCTTGATGTATTGTGTAACTTTACATTTATTATTATTAAACCTCATTTGCCACATAGTCGCCCAATTCAAACAGAGCAGTGAGGTTGACTGATAAATTCGAGACATCCTGTAAAGACGTTATTCCACTGCATAGCTTAGTGCCATCTGCAAAGACAGAAATGGTACTTTTAATCCCAGACCCAATATCATTTATAAAGATATTAAAAAGTAAGGGTCCCAACACTGAACCTTGGGGTACACCAGTAACAACTCAAGACCATTCAGAGTAAGCATCATTAATCACTACTCTCTGAATTCAGTCTTATAGACATTTTTTTTTTTAATCCAATAACAAACAGATTTATAAAAAATTTTGGGCAGTTTGACACCCATAAAGCAGACAGGAAGTGGGAAGAAATTTCACATTATCCTATGCCAAAAATTATTCTATGCCAAAAATGTTGCTCTGGATGCACACGTGCAGTACATTATAATTGCAGATTCTGGCCGCAAACTAGGCTTGTGGGGCAATGGAACAAGGTACAATACATATATTAAAGGCAGAATTTTTTTTTTATCCTAAAGAGGAAGTAAACCCTGATGGGTTTTACTTCCTCTTTGCTTTCCTGCAAAGGTAAAGCATAATGGGCTACTATGCATCGCATAGTAGCCCATTATGTGACACTTACCTGTAGGAGAAGCCTGCGATGTCCCCGTCTTCCTCGCTGTTAGCAAGCGATCATTCTTCACCCCTCTTCCTTTCGGGGCCGCAAACTCCGGCTCTGTGACTGGCTGGAGTCGCGTGATGTCACTCCCGTGCCACGGCATGACCCCAGCTTGAAACGGCACAGTGCGACCTTTCAAGTCAGCGCATGCGCAGAAGAGGACTTAATTCGGGGGATTTGAGAATATCTCCTAAATCGTGCAGGATTAGGAGATATTTCAAGCACCTACAGGGTGCTTGTGTGTAGCAGCCTCCCCAGCACCCCCTAATTACTTACCTGAGCCCCTTCTCTCTCCAGCGATTGTCCAAGCGAAGGTCCGACAACCCCTGCAAATATGAAAAGCTACACACATACTGCAGCTGCTGACTTTTAATAATAGGACACTTACCTGCCCAGGACTCCAACGATGTTGGCACCGTATCTGATGTTTCCATCAGCTGTCGAGTGCTGCAGCCGACATTGCCGTTAACGAAAACCGGTAGTGTAGCATTACAGCTTTAAGCTGGGTCCCTACTGCGCATGCGTGTAATTGGGTTAAGCCCTGTACACACGATCGGATATCTGATGGAATTTTTCCGTCGGATATCCGATGAAGCTGACTTTCATCAGTCTTGCCTACACACCAGTGGCGGCTGGTGCTCAAAATTTTTGGGGGGGCGCAAACGAAAAAGAAAAAAATTGCAGCCTCACTGTGCCCATCAAATGCAGCCACTGTGCCATCAATTGTCACCACTGTGCCATGCTATCAAATGCAGCCACTGTGCCATGTCATCAAACGCAGCCACTGTGCCATCAATTCGCACCACTGTGCCATGCCATCAAACGCAGCCACTGTGCCATGCCATCAAACGCAGCCACTGTGCCATGCCATCAAACGCAGCCACTGCACCATCAATTCGCACCACTGTGCCATGCCATCAAACGCAGCCACTGTGCCATGCCATCAAACACAGCCACTGTGCCATCAATTCGCACCACTGTGCCATGCCATCAAACGCAGCCACTGTGCCATGCCATCAAACACAGCCACTGTGCCATCAATTCGCACCACTGTGCCATGCCATCAAACGCAGCCACTGTGCCATGCCATCAAACGCAGCCACTGTGCCATCAATTGTCGTCACTGTGCCAATTGTCACCACTGTGCCCTTTAATTGTCGCCACTGTGCCCATTGATGTCACGATGCCCTTTAATTGTCGCCACTGTGCCAAATTGTCGCCACTGTGCCCATTCATGCTGCTGTGCCAATTGTCCCCACTGTCCCCCCACTGTGCCAAATTGTCCCCACTGTGCCTATTCATGCCGATAGCCAGAACTGGTGAACCTGATTGGCTGAGACGCCTGTCAGTCTTATCCAAGGAAAGCACCGCCGGTACGTCAAGAGGATAAGCATTCGGAAGCCGCTGGCTCTGATAGGGACTTCTGTACAGCCAACCAGCTGCCGTTATTCAGGTGGCCGGTGCTCTAGGTCCGGCCATCTGAATTAGACCAGCGGCAGTGGCGACAATAACATAGATTCATGCAATGCAATGAATCTATGTTATTAGTCAGTGGCAGTGCGGAGCCAGAGAGGGCGGCGCTCCAGCGCCCTCTATGGACGAACCGCCACTGCTACACACCATCAGTCAAAAGTCAGACCGTGTCCAACGCGGTGACGTAAAACACTACGGCGTGCTGAGAAAAATGAAGTTCAATGCTTCCGAGCATGCGTCGACTTGATTCTGAGCATGCGTAGATTTTTAAAAGATGGACTTCCACACAGACGATCGTTTTTTTCTATCGTTTTTTTATCCATAGGAAAATTTTAAAACATGTTCAATTTTTTTTTACCGATGGAAAACAAACCGATGGGGCCCACACGATCGTTTTGTCTGATAAAAACGGTCCATCGGTCCGTTTTCATCAGAAAACCCGATCGTGCGTACAGAGCTTTAAGCTTCTATATATGTCACCAAAGGCCTTGATCGGGGTCAATGGGAACCTGCCCAGCTCTTTTTTCTCTGTTTCGTGGTACTAAACAAGGATGTTAATTTTCACCACTTCTGTTTTCAGTAGCTATAGAGCCTCTGGCTGCTTTGTTGAGACAAACGGAGGAGATGAGAGGCTTCTGTAGAGGTAAACATGAGAAGAAAATAGCTCTCTATGCAGACGATATGCTGCTATATATTGCTGAGTGCTACTCACTGACGTCACTACCTGCTCACGTGACCACGCTTGCACAGGTGTACGCTTGGAATATTTATATGCCGGCTTTTTTAAATGGAATGAATTATCCATCATCTTGGAGGTAATACACTATCCAAGTTTTTATTTCTTTATTACTGCATTCCCAATTGGAGAAGCATTTGGCCCCTGCAGAGATTAGGAGATCCTGTCTTTCCAACATACAGAGGAAAGTCACCAGAGGCTAAGGAGGTGATCAAACACTGGTCCAGTGACATCTTGGGATCATCACAAGACCCTGCAGAGGGTTGTATCTGCATGCGCTGTAGACCTTGCCACTAGCGGAGGTCCATCTTATCTGGTAAGTTTACCCATTTCGTTTTACGTCCATCACAGGGAGAAACCTTACGGCCCCTTTCAGACTGGGGCGGGAGCCGCGGTGGCAGTATAACGCCGCTAAAAATAGCGGCGTTATACTGCCATGATTGTCGCGGGAATCGTGAATCGGCCGCTAGCGGTGCGGTATTAACCCCCGCTAGCGGCCGATAAAGGCTTAATACCGCCCGCAATGCGTCTCTATAGAGGCGCATCTCTATAGAGGCGCATTGCGGGCGGTATTGCCGCGGTTTCCCATTGTTTTCAATGGGAAGGAGCGGTGAAGGAGCGGTATACATGCCGCTCCTCTCACCGCTCCAAAGATGCTGCTGACAGGAGATTTTTTTCTCTCCTGCCAGCGCATCGCCTCAGGCTTTCACATTGAGTAGGCAGTGAAGGAGTTTTTCAGGCGGTAAAGCAGCGCTAGAATGTATCACATTGAAGCCTGCAGGGCATGATTTTTTCATGCGGTATAGCAGCGCTATTTTTAGCGCTGTACCGCATGAAAAATGCCTCAATGTGAAAGGGGCCTTAGACTAATCACCGATACCAGCAAGGGTTTTTGTATCTTGAGATACACACCCCTGTGTTTTGTTTGCCTTCACAGGGTTTTCATTCATTATATTTAGCGCGACTTTCTATCCTTTTATATTTTGTTTTTGCATGGTTTCACATGTTTTGTATGTGTCGCAGCTTGGCTTTTATTAGATATTTTTCAATTATTTATTTTTCTCAATAGCGCAGTATTCCCCTTACCACTTATATATGGCTGATACTCACTGGTTACTGCAATGTCTGTCATAGAGAAGTTCAGTACTTTTTCTGGTGTTTTGATCAACTGGGAAAAGACTATATTATTCCCATTGGACCCCCTCTGGGACCCTCTCCCTCCTGCATTATTGGATAGAAAGGATAAATATCTAGGGGTGATTATCTCTACTCATCTTTGGGAACATGTCCCCCATAATTTGCTACTACTACTTTAGAAATGTCGATCTCAGCGTAAAGTTTGGTGTAAGTTGCCAATCTCTGTGGCAGACCGTACTAATCTCTTGAAAACGATTTGGATGGCGCAATTAATGTATTATTTACATAACGCGCCCTGCTGCATTCTGCAGAAATATTTTAAGAAACTTGATATGGTTTTTCATAAAATGATATGGGCTAATAGGCCCACAAAAAAACAAATATCTACAATATCGAAATAATCAGGAGGGGTTTTCACCAAATCCCTGGTTATATTTTCTGGTGGCCCTACTCCAACATTGTGAAGAGTAGGGCCTTCATAAATCCTCTTATAATATAATAAGTTTTCTATTTCCCAATGGAAGCCCTTTATTGGCCATGGATTTATCTACTCCACCTTTTAATCAACATAATTATTCTACATTCTATTTGGTTTATTAGGTCTGGTAATCCATTAAAAAAATGCTGGGTATTATAGGGTATATCAGATTTACACCATCCATTATGGTCAAACAGAGCACTCTCTGAAGTTTCCTGGCTGTAAGGTTTTTCCAGGTAGGAACACGCTGGGATTGATACTCTAGTGCAGTTATACTCAGGCGTATGCTGGAAACCAGCAGCCCTATATGGACTACAGTCTGGATTGGAAGTGGGTTTTCCAGTACCTACAAATAAGACATGCTCTGAAACGCCATGGTTTGGTCCTGCACCCCTCTTTTTTTGTAACTCCTATCTTAGACAGTGTAGTCCAAGCTAATAACACAAAGGGCGGCATTTATAAAGTTTGCACATGATTGCTATCTAATTAGCTTTTTTAATATTCTATACCATGTAGGCAGAAATGGGAGTTGGACGTTGATGTGGCTCTAGGAGACATATGGGACAGTGTCAGCTGGTGGTATTTTTTGAGGGGGCAGCAAACAGTTCACAGGCAGCCCCCCCGATTTTGGTCTCTCTGGGCGTCTGTATCTCCTCTCCTCGCTTCTCCTCCAGTGGAGGGTCTCCTCCCTCCTCCTCCTGGCGGCCTGCTAGCTTCTCCTGCGTGTCCTTTCCTCGCATCTCCTCCCTCCTTTCTTCCGGTGGCCAGCATAGCTTCTCCTTTCAGCCAATCGGGAAAAGGTTTTCAAGAATAGCTATTGTCACACAACTGGGTGGGCGAGCACACCCTATTTTGAAGCCTATTAGAGCCTCTGGCTCTGCTTCAAAGAGAAACACCCCCCATTGGAATCCATGGTCCGGCATTCCTGTATGTAGATCAGGGGGCCGGATGCATGGATGGGGGGGTGGCGCCTGTGTGCCACCTATGGATGGGCCGCCACTGTTATGGGATCAAAAAATAAATAACGTTCAGTTGGTCTTGCTGTCTCATACTCATAGAATCACTCAACTCTTCAACTTGCATAGGTCTTATCGAACCCCAGAACTGGGTTTAAATAAGACCTATGCATAGGTAGAAAGGATAATCCTGAATGCTCAAGATGTGCCCAATCTCCTGGCTCTTTTATTCACTTGTTTTGGAGATATCCAAAATTACAAGGGTAATGGCAGGTTATAATAGATGTAATAAACTCTGTTTATAACAGTGTGTAAAATCCAGATCCCATTCTATGCCTATTAGGGTATATAAATCCCAGCAATCTGGAACATGATCAGGTATTGGTCATTATAAGATCACTTTTTATGGCCCATATTAAGTTGAGTCTCTTGTAGGGTCTCACCCAAACCTCCTACCCTGCGGGACTGGATCCAGAAATGGATAAACATGTTATGTTTGAAAAACACACCTATGTTCAACAAAACGCTTTGTTGAAGTTCGAAAATGTGCCATGCTCCAGCTTAAATGCATAATAAAGAGAGGTAGTGTTTGAAGAGCAGGTTGGTCTGTTTTATTTAACTTTTATATATATATATATATATATATATATATATATATATATATATATATATATATATATATAATATTTTATATATGTATCGGTTGCCCTGAAAAATTTCTGGAATTTTTGGTGTATTTGATAATACTCAAATAAATGTGATGTTAAAATTCTATCAGCCTAACTGAGCCTAACTAACAGTAAGAAAAGGACAGAGAAAGATAGAGGAGAGGAAGGGGAAAGAGAATTTAATGTTCTGGGTTTATTTTTTTTGGTTGTTTTGTTCATTTGCATATGTATGTAAAAGGAAAATACATTCAAAAAAGAAATCTGAGTTTAATAAAAAAACAAAAACAAGAACTGAGCGATCACATGACCGCTGATTGCCCAGTTTTTGCTCTAAAGCACAGAGCGATGATTGCCACTCACCGCTCTCCCCTCTGCTCCTCTAGCGCTCACTGGAGCGCCAGGCTAGAGAGAGGGGGCAGGTGCAGCTGAATCTGACTCTCAGCTGTGCACTAAGAGGAGGATCCAGCTGTCAATAAAGCATCTGGGTGGATCCTTCCGGAACCTGTAGCCGATCTGCTTTGTCAGATGACAATGAGCAATAGCCTGCTGTTGGCTGATTCTTGGTCACAGGCAAAAGTAAGTGCTCTCCTGTGACCCAAAAGAGAAGTATGGCCAAAAAAGTTTTGCCCATCTTTTCCTTTTAAAGCAACATAAATTTATTGTTCCTTAGTTTACCCTAATCAGCCCTAATTAAAGTGGTTACAAGCGTATATTGCCTTCCATGGTGTAGTAAAAAAAAATTGTTTATTTGGCCCACACTGCTGATAACCAACAATGGCCAGCAATATTAAAACAAAGGTAAAAAAAAATCATATATAAAAACTGCTATACAATGGGCGTGGTTTTTCGAGCTATTGTATAGCAGTTTTTATATATCTTTTTTTTTACCTTTGTTTTAAGATTGCTGGCCATTGTTGGTTATCAGCAGTGTGGGCCAAATAAACCATTTTTTTTACTACACCATGGAAGGTGCGTATCTGAGGATTATTACACCACATTGGAGGCCCTTCATCTGGACGGAGAAGTGAACTAGCTGGGAGAGAGCAACCGTGGGAAGTCTGCACTATATGCCATACAACCCCGGAGGGGGAATAGGAGCTGGTGAGTGGGGACCCTTGAGGGGGAGCACCGGAGCCACTTGCATACTCACCACCTGTCACATACAAGCACCTTCCTCACTAAGAGCCTGCACTTCCCATTCCCGGCTGGATACTTGGAACTTTGTTCACTTTTTGCTTGTTATAGATAACACTCTGGGATGGACTTTGGCACTTAAGTAGTGCCTAGTGTGTATTTATTGTTTCCTCTTCACACAATCACGTCTGATAGATATAATCTACCTATATCTTAATGGGTGTTGATGGTTGTGTATGCTGTAATTTATTGATTGTTTATTGACTTTTTTTTTTTTTTAACAGTTTATTGACTTTTTTAATGTCGATTATCTGGTGGATTTTTGACACACACTAGGATTTTTTATTTTTATTTTCCATAAATATTTTGATTTATCTCATATATTTTTTGCATATGGTGGTTTATATTATTGGAAACAATTAGTCACATATATGGTATTATTGTGTCTTCACGGTATTACACATTTCCACTCTTCGACACCACAGGGATTGTGGACATCCCCTTCACACATTTTTTATAACACTTGGGATAATACAGGCATCTGCCCTGTTTCCCCCTTCTTTGCACATTGGACACATATTGGGCAAGATCCACGAAGCGCGGCGCTTCTATCCATCCGGCGTAGTGTATCTCTGATACACTACGCCGCCGTAACTTACAGTTTTTTTTTTGTATCCTCAAAGAATTCCCGCCCCTAAGTTACGGCGGCGTAGTGTAACTTAGGCGGCGTAAGGGCGCGAAATTCAAATGGATGTGATGGGGGCGTGTTTTATGTAAATACGTCTTGACCCGACGCAAATTATGTTTTTTTTCAACTGGGATACCCCGTGGGGGTATCCCAGTGCGCATGCTCGAAATTAAACTGGAACAAGCCAATGTTTACGACGGTGACGTCATTCTACGCAAAGCCCTATTCGCGAACGACTTACGCAAACGGCGTAACATTTTCAAAATTTGACGCGGGAACGACAGCTATACTTAACATAGGATACGCCTCATATAGCAGGGGTAACTATACGCCGGAAAAAGCCGAACGCAAACGACGTAAAAAAATGCGCCGGTCGGACGTACGTTCGTGGATCGCCGCATCTAGCTAATTTGCATACTCAACGCAGAATTCGACGGAAACGCCACCTAGCGGCCAGCGTAAATATGCACCTACGATCCGACGGCGTACTAAGACGTACGCCTGTCAGATCGATCCCTCATTCATCACCCCTTTCCTTTTACCTTTACATACAGGAATAGAACAGACAATGTAAATGAAACAGTGTGGGCCAAATTCACATAGAATTGCCCTGGCGCAGCGTATCAGTGATACGCTACGCCGCTGTATCTTACCTGGCGGAATTTCGAATCCACAGCGAAATCCCGCCGTAAGTTACGGCGGCGTAGTGTTTTTCTGGCGGCGTATTTGAAATTGGGCGGGTTGGGGGCGTGATTCATTTAAATGAAGCGCGTCCCCGCGACAATTGAAATGCGCATGCTCAGTTTTGAAATTTCCTGCCGTGCTTTGCGCGAAATGACGTTGCACCGACGTCATTTTTTGAACTTCGACGTGAGTTACGTCCTTTCCTATTCACGGACGACTTACGCAAAAAAAAAATAATAATTTAAAATTCGTCACGGGAACGACGGCCATACTTTAACCGGTTAAGCCCCGGACCATTTTGTTGCTAAATGCCCAAGCCAGGTTTTGCGATTCGGCACTGCGTCACTTTAACAGACAATTGCGCGGTCGTGCGACATGGCTCCCAAACAAAATTGGCGTCCTTTTTTCCCCACGAATAGAGCTTTCTTTTGGTGGTATTTGATCACCTCTGCGGTTTTTATTTTTTGCGCTATAAACAAAAATAGAGCAACAATTTTGAAAAAAATTCAATATTTTTTACTTTTTGCTATAATAAATATCCCCCAAAAACATATATAATTTTTTTTTTCCCCTCAGTTTAGGCCGATACGTATTCTTCTACCTATTTTTGGTAAAAAAAAATCGCAATAAGTGTTTATCGATTGGTTTGCGCAAAATTTATAGCGTTTACAAAATAGGGGATAGTTTTATGGCATTTTTATTAATTTTTTTTTTTTTTACTACTATTGGCGGCGATCAGCGATTTTTTTCGTGACTGCGACATTATGGCGGACACTTCGGACAATTTTGACACATTTTTGGGACCATTGTCATTTTCACAGCAAAAAATTCATTTAAATTGCATTGTTTATTGTGAAAATGACAGTTGCAGTTTGGGAGTTAACCACAGGGGGCGCTGTAGGAGTTAGGGTTCACCTAGTGTGTGTTTACAACTGTAGGGGGGTGTGGCTGTAGGACTGACGTCATCGATCGAGTCTCCCTATAAAAGGGATCACTCGATCGATGCAGCCGTCACAGTGAAGCGTGTTTACATACGGCTCTCCCGGTTCTTCAGCTCCGGGGAGCGATCGCGACGGGGCGGCTATAAACAAATATAAACAAGGTAAGCCGCCCGCCGCACGCAGCGGGGGGGGGGTCCCGACCCGCTAGAAGGCAGGGACGTATATATACGCCCATCTGCCTGTACGTGCCATTCTGTGGACGTAAATAGGCGTGCGGCGGGCGTTAAGTGGTTAACATGGCAAGTCTATCTATACGCCACGAAATAGCAGCTTTAACTATACGCCGGGAAAAGCCGACTAGCGACAACGTAAGAGAATGCGACGGCCACGCGTACGTTCGTGGATCGACGGAAAAAGCTAATTAGCATACCCGGCACGGAAAACGACGCAAACTCCACCCAGCGGGCGCCGAAGTATTACACCTACGATCCGAAGGCGTACGAAGCCGTACGCCTGTCGGATCGAAGCCAGAAGCCGTCGTATCTTGGTTTGAGGATTCAAACTAAAGATACGACGCGGCAAATTTGAAAGTACGCCGGAGTATCAGTAGATACTCCGGCGTACTTCTTCTGTGAATCTGGCCCTGTGTGCTTAGTATCACTTTAAAGTGCTTCTTATACGCACTGTGGATCCTAAGGGGTTAATCCTGTGCATTGTCTAAAAAGGTTCCTTGATCCTGTCTTCTCTGATCCCCCCCCCCTCTTCTTTTACAATCCCCATCCGTCTGCTGATAGTACAGAGCCCTTGGAGTTACTCTGCACATGCTCAGTTTGGTGTGTTTTGTTAGAGAGTTTTTGTTTTCTTGGGAGGGTGCATGTGATCGGCTCAGGGCCAAAGAGGGTCAGGGGTCCTGCTAGCAGCCAGGAGTTGGTTGACATGCCAGAACTGCTGCCCCTGTAATAACTGCAGCAGTGGCAACTAAAAGGGTTGAAGCATTTCCGTTGCCTAAAACAAACCTGTCCTGCTGCCTTCACTTGAAGAGCTATGGTGGCTGAAGAATTTTCTGCACTCCCAGGAGGGTCAGGAGGAGCCTTGTCCCCTTCTGGGCTCTGTAGTTCCTTTCTGCTGGTTCCTATATTACTACAGCACATAGTAGTAATATAAGGACTGGGGGATGGAATGACAGCGCACAGAAATGTCTCAGATGGCTAGCATGAAGCAATAGTAGACTCCTACATGTATTGTCTTGTACATTCCCCCTTGGGGCACTCTACAAACTATGTGACAGCTCATGCAGACAGATCTAGGTGTCTACCTTTCATTCATACTAGTTTGGATAGATCACTATATTATAGTTTGTGATCCCATTGGAATAATCTAAGACTCTTGCCCACACTTGCTCAAAATCAGTGGCGGCTGGTGCTCAAAATTTTTGGGGGCGGCGCAAACAAACGAAAAAAAAAAAAACATCAATTGCAGCCTCACTGTGCCCATTAATTGTCGCCACCATGCCATCAAACGCAGCCACTGTGCCATCAAATGCAGCCTATGTGCCATCAATTGTTGCCACGGTGCCATCAAATGCAGCCACTGTGCCATGAATTGTTGCCACTGTGCCATCAAACACAGCCATTGTGCCATCAAACGCAGCCACTGTGCCATCAATTGTTGCCACTGTGCCATCAAACACAGTCACTGTGCCATTAATTGTTGCCACTGTGCCATCAAACGCAGCCACTGTGCCATCAATTGTTATCACTGTGCCATCAATTGTCGCCACTGTGCCCATCAATTGCCGCCAGTTTGCCCCCTCAAATACCAGTTTGCCCCGTAAAATGCCGCCAGTTTGCACCGTAAAATGCCGCTAGATTGTCCCAAAATACCGCCACTGTGCCATTGATTGTCGCCACTGTGCCATCAATTGTTGCCACTGTGCCATCAAACGCAGTCACTGTGCCATTAATTGTTGCCACTGTGCCATCAAACGCAGCCACTGTGCCATCAATTGTTGTCACTGTGCCATCAATTGTCGTCACTGTGCCCATCAATTGCCGCCAGTTTGCCCCCTCAAATACCAGTTTGCCCTGTAAAATGCTGCCAGTTTGCACCGTAAAATGCCGCTAGATTGTCCCAAAATACCGCCAGTTTGCCCCCCCCCCCCCCACCCGGCACTTACCTTTCTCGGGTCAGCCATCCTCCTCTACGCTCCTTTGATGTCTTCTCCGGCCCTCAATGTCGCTTCAGCCAATCAGGTGACCGGTAACCAGACTCGGTGAACCTTATTGGCTGAGACGCGTGTCAGTGTTAACCAGAGAACGCACACTCTGTGCGCCCTCTGGTTAACCATTTGGAAGCTGATTAGAGCCCACAGGCTGTAATCATGAAGCCTATCAGAGCCGCTGGCTCTGATAGACACTTCCAAAACACACCCACCGCTGTTATTCAGATGGCCGGCGCTCAACAGGGGGCCGACCACCTGAATAGTGGGCGGCAGCGGCGACAATACATAGATTCATGCAATGCATGAATCTATGTATTGTTGAGTGATGGGTGCCAGGAGAGAGGGGGCGGCGCTCCTGCATCCACTATGGACGCACCGCCACTGCTCAAAATACTGACTCCTAACAAATGCACCCATAGCATTAATGCGTGTCATTTGGTGCGTTGGACATGCATTAAAGGTGCATTAAAAATGCCTCTCAAACACCCTATGTATGTTTTTTGGCGTGTTTGATAAGTTTTAAACAAAATCATACTTGGGGGGCACACCCTAAAAATGTGTTTACATTTAAGATGGTGCTGCTATAAGACCAACAAACAGTACAAATTAGATTACAGCGCACACATACAAAAATTACATTTAAATCCTGCAAGGCTATTTAACCACTTAAGACCCGGACCAAAATGCAGGTAAAGGACCCGGACAGTTTTTGCGATTCGGCACTGCGTCGCTTTAACTGACAATTGCGCGGTTGTGCGATGTGTCTCCCAAACAAAATAGGCATCCTTTTTTTCCTACAAATAGAGCTTTCTTTTGGTGGTATTTGATCACCTCTGCGGTTTTTATTTTTTGCGCTATAAACAAAAATAGAGCGACAATTTGGAAAAAAATGTAATATTTTTTCCTTTTTGCTATAATAAATATCCCCCAAAAATATATAAAAAATCTTTTTTTTCCTCAGTTTAGGCCGATACGTATTCTTCTACATATTTTTGGTAAAAAAAAAAAATCGCAATAAGCGTTTATCGATTGGCTTGCGCTAAATTTATAGTGTTTACAAAATGGGGGATAGTTTTATTGCATTTTTATTAATATTTTTTTTTTACCTCTAATGGCGGCGATCAGCGATTTTTTACGTGACCGCGACATTATGGCGGACACATCGGGCAATTTTGACACATTTTTGGGACCATTGTCATTTTGTGCTCCGGCCCAAGGATCCTGGTCAGAGTCCATACAATATACATACAAAATCATACTTGAGGGGCACACCCTAAAAATGCATTTACATTTAAAGGGGAGTTCCGCCAAAATGTTTTTTATCTTTTTTGGTCAGCAGCTACAATTCCTGCAGCTGCTGACTTTTAATATTAGGACACTTACCTGTCCAGGGTGCCGATCTGTCCTTTGGTTTCTGGGTGCAGGCGCTGCCATCTTCAGTAAGGGAATCAGAAGTGAAGCCTTGCGGCCTGGTTTCCTACTGCGTATGTGTGAGTCGCGCTGCGCGTTCTGAATGATCCCTGCTGTCTTCTGGGACGTGTGTGTCTCCCAGAAGACAGCAGGGGACAGAGAAGGAGCTGGACATAGTGTAGATCGCCGCAGATTCTGCAGCGATCTATCGCCGGAAGTGGGAGCAAATACCTGTAAATACCTATATTGATCGGTGTGTGAGCAGAGATCAGATAGTACCTGCTCCTCAATGTTTACATTTGTGACCGGCTGTGATTGGACAGTCTCCTGTGACATGGGATCGGATGTGATTTTGACACAGCCGATCACGTGGTAAACAACCAATTTCATTGGCTATTTACCGTGATCGGGGAAGCGATGTGTCCGAGGGACACACGCCGTCTCCAATCGCTGCACTGCGTGCCCCAGCGGGCGCGCGCTAGGGGTTAGCCTGCTGGACGCCATATGATGCCCAGTCAGGAAAACGCAACCACCGCCTGGCCATCAATCTGCTATATGCCGGGCGGGAAGTGGTTAATTTTTTTTTTTTTATCATTACTATACCTTTATACTGGTATTTGGAATTTACAAATGCAGCCATTTAGAAATTGGATGAAGGGTTTAGCACGGGGGAAACACTTTTTTGGAAGATAGAAACTTTTTGGTGTGTTTTTTTAGTGCGCTTTTCAAGCACGTTTTGATACTTCATGCATTTTTTGTAGGAGGGCGAGACTGGTTGTTAAACACAAAAAACATAAAAAATACAACAAAAAATTAATGTACATGTATTTTTTATGCACTCCCATTGAAGTCTCATACATGCCAACAGTCTCGATTTTCCCAGGACATTCACGGTATTCAGACCCTTGTCCCGGACCTACCCTGTCCCGGGAACAATGACGGGAAATTGGCTTTGTCCTAACTCCCGGTGTATCGCCAGAGCTGCGGCGCTAGAGGTCCGGGGCCGGTGATCTGATGATATGGTTCCTCCTATCGAGATGATTCCTGTCCTGACTGCGCAGGGGCAATCTTTGCCGACGGAAATCACTGAACCTCCAGGGCGATGTGGAATTTGAGGTAAGTGGCCAGTCGGCCTCACGTCCTCGCTTCGCTCCGCTCGATCGGCCTCCTGGCTCTTTTTTTTAACATTTTCCAATCCACGGGGATGTTAAGGAATGAGCCTGGATGCCGCCCGAGGTTCGGAGATTTCCGTCAGCAAGGAATGCGCCTGCGCAGTCACGACAGGAACCATACCGACAAGTCACCGCCACTGGTGATTTGATCTCTTCTGTCATTTTACAGAAGACCAGCTTTTGTGGAGGCCGAGAGAAAGGAAAAAGAGGCGGGGCCCAGGTGGCTACCAATAGAAATGGAGCTGTCGCCAAACCCCCCCCCACCCTGCGGCCGGTCCGTAACCGGTTGTGGGAAAGGCCGTGGTTCAGGGGGTTGGTGGCAGCTCCATTTCTATTGGCAGCCGCTTTCATTGCCACCTGGGCTCTGCCTCTTGTTTCTTCCCCAAGGCCTCCACGAGAGCTGGTCTTCTCTGTAAAATGGTGGCGGAGATCAATTCACCAGTGCCGGCCCCTGGTGACATGCTGCATCTGGTGACAAGTGACGTGGCAAGTGACAAGTTGCATCTGGTGGCAGACGACATGGCAAGTTGCATCTGGTGGCAGGCAAATGGCAAGTGACATGTTGCATCTGGTGGCAGACGACATGGCAAGTGACAAGTTGCATCTGGTGGCAGACGACATGGCAAGTGACAAGTTGCATCTGGTGGCAGACGACATGGCAAGTTGCATCTGGTGTCAGGCGACGTGGCAAGTGACAAGTTGCATCTGGTGTCAGGCGACGTGGCAAGTGACAAGTTGCATCTGGTGGCAGGCGACGTGGCATGTAACATGCTGCATCTGATGGCAGGTGACGTGGCATGTAACATGCTGCATCTGATGGCAGGCGACGTGGCAAGTGACATGCTGCATTTGATGACAGGCGATGTGACATGGCAAGTTGCATCTGGTGGCAGGCGACATGGCAAGTGACAAGTTGCATCTGGTGGCAGGCGACGTGGCAAGTTGCATCTGGTGGCAGCCGACGTGGCATGTAACATGCTGCATCTGATGGCAGGTGACGTGGCATGTAACATGCTGCATCTGATGGCAGACGACGTGGCAAGTGACATGCTGCATTTGATGACAGGCGACGTGGCATGTGACATGGCAAGTTGCATCTGGTGGCAGGCAAATGGCAAGTGACATGTTGCATCTGGTGGCAGACGACATGGCAAGTTGCATCTGGTGTCAGGCGACGTGGCAAGTGACAAGTTGCATCAGGTGGCAGGCGACGTGGCAAGTAACAAGTTGCATCTGGTGGTAGGCGACGTGGCATGTAACATGCTGCATCTGATGGCAGGTGACGTGGCAAGTGACATGCTGCATTTGATGACAGGCGACGTGGCATGTGACATGGCAAGTTGCATCTGGTGGCAGGTGACGTGGCAAGTGACAAGTTGCATCTGGTGGTAGGCGACGTGGCATGTAACATGCTGCATTTGATGGCAGGCAAGGTGGCATGTGACATGGCATGAGACACGCTGCATTTGATGGCAGGCGATGTGGCAAGTGACACACTCAGGGCTCCCACTAATTTGGCATTATGTTTGAACTATTTCATTTATATTACAATGTAATAATAGAAATAATGCGCCAATCATCCTGACACCATAACAACCATGGTGCCGTGATGATTGAAGCGCCAGCACCAGGTGTTTGGAGTATCTTAATCTGCTGATTGTTACATTTTCTGGAATACACAGATTGTGGTGTAGGATCTGGGCCTGCTGTCCCTCCATCCCTCTTTCTTTCCTTCCTTCTCTCCCTCCACCCCTTCTTGTTCATCTTAAACTCTAACCACACCCAGTATAAGCCACGCCCAATATTTTGTTTAAACCACGCCCACCTTTCGCCACGCTGTGCATGACACATATTTCACCTCCCACCTAGGAATGTCCCTGCCCCCTAATTATGAGACCCCGCCTACAGGAAAAAAGTGTCCCTATAAATATATTTATAATGGCCCGGATTCAGGTACGACTTGCGCATTATTTGCGGAGGCACAGGGCAACGATTTTGCCCTTACGCCCCCGCAAATAATTTGCGCTGCCCTCGATTCACGGAGCAGTAGCTCCGTAAATTGCGAGGGCGCGCCGGCAAAATTGCCCGGCGTTAGCGCGCGCAATGTAAATGATCCCGCCGGGGGCAGGAATCATTTAAATTAGGCGCGCTCCCGCGCCGAGCGTACAGCGCATGCTCCGTCGGGAAACTTTCCCGACGTGCATTGCGGCAAATGACGTTGCAAGGACGTCATTTGCTTCAAAGTGAACGGCGTCCAGCGCCATTCACGATTCACTTACGCAAACAACGTAAAATTCGAACGTCGCGACGCGGGAACACCGGGTATCCTATAGCATTGGCTGCGCCTGCTATTAGGATGTGTAACCTTACGCGAAACCCGACGTACTATACACAGATCACAACGGGAGCGCCCCCTAGCGGTCATCGCTAGAATGCAGCCTAAAATCTGCGTGGCATAAGAGCCTTATGCCACACAGATTTTAGGCTGCAGTCGGCGTAACGAGTTCTCTGAATCAGGAGAACTCGTTACTCCGGCGCAAGTCAGCAATTGCGCTGCGTAACTATGGTTACGCAGGCGCAATTGCTACCTGAATCTGGGCCAATGTTGGCAACTATGAAGTGTCTGCGCCTCTTCTAAGAACGCTCTGCAGGAACCTGCATGGATGTGAACGGGACCCATAGAATACAATGTCACTGGATTATCATGTGTACCTGCGCTTCAGAAAACACGCTAAAAAAGCTTGGCTAAGTAGCATGCAGATATGTTCTGAACTTACAAAAAGACCGCCGCATCTAGCGTATCGTATTTACACTATGCCGCCGTAAGTTAACAAGGCAAGTACTGTATTCACAAAGTACTTGCCTGCTAAGTTACGGCGGCGTAGCGTGAATGCGGCGGGCGTAAGCGCGCCTAATTCAAATTAGGCTGAGGGGGCGTGTTTTATGTTAATGGAGGGTGACTGATACGCCGCCCTAATTCTTACTAAATCTAGCTATTAGACTACTAAAACCCAAGGGGGCGGGACCGGGACCATGACAACCGAGTCACAGGGGAAGGGGGTGGAAAGAAAAGACTGAGGCCATCTTGTGGAGGAAAACAAGTACTGCAGGTGACATGTCCAGACTAGATGTGAGGATTGCAGCACAAGCTGAATTCTTTTTTTGTGGTTTAGTTTATATTTGTTTATAATCTCTAACCAGCGGGACCCTCTAATTGGCGCTCTATAAATCAATTCTATGTAATAATATATCTGCATGTAGCCATCTCACAGTGTAGGCAGAAGAGAACAATGGGAAGGTTTTATCCTTCTATAGAATGTAAATGGGTGAGGGGTGACCCTGGAGCAGATAGAGAGCTGTCAGTACAGGGCAGGGTGGGGGCAGAAAGCTGTCCCGGTAGATAAGGACGCCCACACAGTGATCTCCACAGGCCCCGCCCCATTCTCTCCGCATTCCACCGCTCTCGCCCCTCCCACTCCCCCCATCTTCCGAGTTGCCTCGCTGCACGCCGCGCGCTCCTTGGACGGCTGACGTCAGGCGGGCACGTGACAGGTCCCCGAGCGCTGGCAGTCCTCCTCCGTCAGTCCGGAGTGGTGGCTCCATTATGAAAGACTTATCCTCCGCTGGGTCCGGAGCAGAGACAGCTGCTGGGCGCACTCTTCAGCCGGCCAAGGGAACCTTCCCCTCACGACACATCCCCGATAGATGGCTGAAAGCCCCGGAGGAGAGCTGCCTGTGTCTGCGCGGTGACGAGAATGGTGAGGGGAGGCGCAGGCCCCGGGGGTGACCCCGGCCCTTCAACCGGGAGGGGGCGGGGCCAGACTGGTGACATACACTGATTGGGGGGGGGGGGGGGGATCCCCAGGGAGGGGGTGACAGCCTTGTGTCTACACATCTGGACTGTGTGCATGGCAGTGTTTGCCTTCCCTTCACCTCCTTCCCTTCCCTTCACCTCCTTCCCTTCCCTTCACCTCCTTCCCTTCACCTCACCTCCTTCCCTTCACCTCACCTCCTTCCCTTCACCTCACCTCCTTCCCTTCACCTCACCTCACCTCCTTCCCTTCACCTCACCTCCTTTTCTTCACCTCGCCTCCTTCCCTTCACCTCGCCTCCTTCCCTTCACCTCACCTCCTTCCCTTCACCTCACCTCCTTCCCTTCACCTCACCTCCTTCCCTTCACCTCACCTCCTTCCCTTCACCTCTTCCCTTCACCTCACCTCCTTCCCTTCACCTCTTCCCTTCACCTCACCTCCTTCCCCTCTCCCCTTCACCTCTCCTCCTTCCCCTCTCCCCTTCACCTCTCCTCCTTACCCTTCCCTTCACCTCACCTCCTTCCCTTCACCTCACCTCCTTCCCTTCACCTCACCTCCTTCCCTTCACCTCTCCTCCTTCCCTTCACCTCTCCTCCTTCCCTTCACCTCTCCTCCTTCCCTTCACCTCACCTCCTTCCCTTCACCTCACCTCCTTCCCTTCACCTCACCTCCTTCCCTTCACCTCACCTCCTTCCCTTCACCTCACCTCCTTCCCTTCACCTCACCTCCTTCCCTTCACCTCTTCCCTTCACCTCACCTCCTTCCCTTCACCTCTTCCCTTCACCTCACCTCCTTCCCCTCTCCCCTTCACCTCTCCTCCTTCCCCTCTCCCCTTCACCTCTCCTCCTTACCCTTCCCTTCACCTCACCTCCTTCCCTTCACCTCACCTCCTTCCCTTCACCTCACCTCCTTCCCTTCACCTCTCCTCCTTCCCTTCACCTCTCCTCCTTCCCTTCACCTCTCCTCCTTCCCTTCACCTCACCTCCTTCCCTTCACCTCACCTCCTTCCCTTCACCTCACCTCCTTCCCTTCACCTCACCTCCTTCCCTTCACCTCACCTCCTTCCCTTCACCTCACCTCCTTCCCTTCACCTCACCTCCTTCCCTTCACCTCACCTCCTTCCCTTCACCTCACCTCCTTCCCTTCACCTCACCTCCTTCCCTTCACCTCTCCTTCCCTTCACCTCTCCTTCCCTTCACCTCTCCTTCCCTTCACCTCTCCTTCCCTTCACCTCTCCTTCCCTTCACCTCTCCTTCCCTTCACCTCTCCTTCCCTTCACCTCTCCTTCCCTTCACCTCTTCCCTTCACCTCTTCCCTTCACCTCACCTCCTTCCCTTCACCTCACCTCCTTCCCTTCACCTCACCTCCTTCCCTTCACCTCTCCTCTTCTCCTTCCCTTCACATCTCCTCTTCTCCTCTCCTTCACCTCTCCTCTTCTCCTCTCCTTCACCTCTTCTCCTTCTCCTTCCCTTCACCTCACCTCTCTCCTTCCCTTCACCTCACCTCTCTCCTTCCCTTCACCTCACCTCTCTCCTTCCCTTCACCTCACCTCTCTCCTTCTTCCCTTCACCTCTCCTCTTTCCTTCCCTTCACCTCTCCTCTTTCCTTCCCTTCACCTCTCCTCTTTCCTTCCCTTCACCTCTCCTCTTTCCTTCCCTTCACCTCTCCTCTTTCCTTCCCTTCACCTCTCCTCTTCTCCTTCCCTTCACCTCTCCTCTTTCCTTCCCTTCACCTCTCCTCTTTCCTTCCCTTCACCTCTCCTCTTTCCTTCCCTTCACCTCTCCTCTTCTCCTTCCCTTCCCATCTCCTCTTCTCCTTCCCTTCCCATCTCCTCTCCTCTCCTCTCCTTCCCATCTCCTCTCCTTCCCATCTCCTCTCCTCTCCTTCCCTTCCCATCTCCTCTCCTCTCCTCTCCTTCCCTTCCCATCTCCTCTCCTTTCCTTTCCTTTCCTTCCCATCACTTCACCTCACCTCTCTCCTTCCCTTCCCTTCCCTTCCCTTCACATCTCCTCTCCTTCCCTTCACCTCACCTCTCTCCTTCCCTTCACCTCACCTCTCTCCTTCTTCCCTTCACCTCTCCTCTTTCCTTCCCTTCACCTCTCCTCTTTCCTTCCCTTCACCTCTCCTCTTTCCTTCCCTTCACCTCTCCTCTTTCCTTCCCTTCACCTCTCCTCTTTCCTTCCCTTCACCTCTCCTCTTCTCCTTCCCTTCACCTCTCCTCTTTCCTTCCCTTCACCTCTCCTCTTTCCTTCCCTTCACCTCTCCTCTTTCCTTCCCTTCACCTCTCCTCTTCTCCTTCCCTTCCCATCTCCTCTTCTCCTTCCCTTCCCATCTCCTCTCCTCTCCTCTCCTTCCCATCTCCTCTCCTTCCCATCTCCTCTCCTCTCCTTCCCTTCCCATCTCCTCTCCTCTCCTCTCCTTCCCTTCCCATCTCCTCTCCTTTCCTTTCCTTTCCTTCCCATCACTTCACCTCACCTCTCTCCTTCCCTTCCCTTCCCTTCCCTTCACATCTCCTCTCCTTCCCTTCACCTCTCTTCTCCTTCCCTTCACCTCTCTTCTCCTTCCCTTCACCTCTCTTCTCCTTCCCTTCACCTCTCTTCTCCTTCCCTTCACCTCTCTTCTCCTTCCCTTCACCTCTCTTCTCCTTCCCTTCACCTCTCTTCTCCTTCCCTTCACCTCACCTCACCTCTCCTCTTCTCCTTCCCTTCACCTCTCCTCTTCTCCTTCCCTTCACCTCTCCTCT
Source organism: Rana temporaria (assembly GCF_905171775.1). Lineage (NCBI taxonomy): Eukaryota > Metazoa > Chordata > Amphibia > Anura > Ranidae > Rana > Rana temporaria. The sequence goes on from NC_053491.1 coordinate 55,347,947, forward strand.
TCTCCTTCCCTTCACCTCTCCTCTTCTCCTTCCCTTCACCTCTCCTCTTCTCCTTCCCTTCACCTCTCCTCTTCTCCTTCCCTTCACCTCTCCTCTTCTCCTTCCCTTCACCTCTCCTCTTCTCCTTCCCTTCACCTATCCTCTTCTTCCCTTCCCATCACCTATCCTCTTCTTCCCTTCCCATCACCTCTCCTCTCTTCTCCTTCCCCTCTCTTCTCTCCTCTCTTCTCCTTCCCCTCTCTTCTCTCCTCTCTTCTCCTTCCCCTCTCTTCTCTCCTCTCTTCTCCTTCCCCTCTCTTCTCTCCTCTCTTCTCCTTCCCCTCTCTTCTCTCCTCTCTTCTCCTTCCTTCCCCTCTCCTCTCCTCTCTTCTCCTTCCTTCCCCTCTCCTCTCCTCTCTTCTCCTTCCTTCCCCTCTCCTCTCCTCTCTTCTCCTTCCTTCCCCTCTCCTCTCCTCTCTTCTCCTTCCTTCCCCTCTCCTCTCCTCTCTTCTCCTTCCTTCCCCTCTCCTCTCTTCTCCTTCCTTCCCCTCTCCTCTCCTCTCTTCTCCTTCCTTCCCTTCACCTCTCTTCTCCTTCCTTCCCTTCACCTCTCTTCTCCTTCCTTCCCTTCACCTCTCTTCTCCTTCCTTTCCTCCTTTTCTTTTCCCTTCCTTCCACCACCTCTCCCATCTCGTATGTAGAAGTGGGGTGGGGGGCCCCTGTGTAATTGTGCCCCAGGCAGACTATAGCAGAGAGCTCGCAGTATTGGGGGGTTGGAGGTGTGTGCAGAGTGTACATGTGTGTCTTCCTCTGTGATAAAGTTCAGTGTCATCTCTACGTCAGCCGTCTATGGAGGAAACTTTCTTAGTGAAGGAGCCGCTGTTCTCCACTTCCTCTCTGTAACGGATGTCACTAGTAGAGGGGTCTGTGACATCGGTTAGTGCCGTTCTGTAAGGGCCCTTTCACACGTACAGACAAACGGTCCGTTTTTTACAAGTCTGTTTATCTCATGTAGGGGGGCTTCAGGTGTGAAATTAAGTTCACCTACACGTGTGCCTCATCCCAGCCTTAGTTTTTCCATTGATAATTAAATTAATACTTTTAAAGGATGCCCTGATAAAATAAAGACTAATGAACACTGCGCTAAGGTTCGATATTCTAGATATTGGCTAAGGTTGTTTTATGACGTTGTTTGGAGTATATACTTAATTTGTGTATGTTATATTGGCCTTTCTTAGACAGGGTTCCTCCAGAGGTTGCTTGGGGTTCCAATGAGCAATGTCAGACTTTGTGATAAGTATCACTGACAACAATAATGTATCTGCAAGTGAGGAAGGGCGAGTACATTATTTTCAGTCCTAACAGCAATTTAAGGGGAATGCTTCCCTCTGTGCGCCAATATAAATGTCAAGCCAAAAGAATAACCTGCACTCAAGAAGACTGCACCGGCTACATTGGATCACAATGCTTCAGCCACTCTACTATTGACAAAGCTTTGCAGCCCCCAGGGCACTAATATAAGGGGCACCAATGTGTAAGGGTCATTCGTATCGCTGTCCACCAATGTAAAGGACATCCTTCTCAATGACAACCAATATAAGGGGTGTTCTTCATACTGGCAACCGGTATAAGGGGCGTTCTTCATACTGGCAACCGGTATAAGGGGCTTTCTTCATACTGGCAACCGGTATAAGGGGCGTTCTTCATACTGGCAACCGGTATAAGGGGCGTTCTTCATACTGGCAACCGGTATAAGGGGCGTTCTTCATACTGGCAACCGGTATAAGGGGCCTTGTTCATACTGGCAACCGGTATAAGGGGCCTTCTTCATACTGGCAACCGGTATAAGGGGCCTTCTTCATACTGGCAACCGGTATAAGGGGGCCTTCTTCATACTGGCAACCGGTATAAGGGGGCCTTCTTCATACTGGCAACCGGTATAAGGGGGCCTTCTTCATACTGGCAACCGGTATAAGGGGGCCTTCTTCATACTGGCAACCGGTATAAGGGGGCCTTCTTCATACTGGCAACCGGTATAAGGGGGCCTTCTTCATACTGGCAACCGGTATAAGGGGGCCTTCTTCATACTGGCAACCGGTATAAGGGGGCCTTCTTCATACTGGCAACCGGTATAAGGGGGCCTTCTTCATACTGGCAACCGGTATCTAAAGGGAGTTCTTTGTACTGACAGCCGGTATATAAAGGGAGTTCTTCAAGAGGAAGTAAAACCCTGATGGGTTTTACTTCCGTCTTTTGCCAGCATAATGTGCTGGTATTCATCGCATACCAGCACATTATGTCACACTTGCCTTCAAACTAAGCCCGCCCCATCCCCAGGCCCGCTGCAGGCCGCGTCCTTGTTTGCTCCTCTTCCTTCCTGGGCCGCAGACCCCGACTCTGCAACTGGCGGGAGACGCGTGACGTCACTCATGCGCACAGGAGCCGCAAGTCACAGCACTCGCTTGTGAAGAAACATCACGAAGGGCAAAACACAGTAAATATCTCCTAAACTGCGCACGTTTAGGAATATTTACAGTACCTATAGGTAAGCCTAGAATAAGGCTTACCTATAGGTAGAACTTCCACAGACAGGTTTACAACCTCTTTAACCACTTGCCGACTGCCTCACATAGATATATGCAGAATGGCACGGGCAGGCAAAGCAACGTGTGTGTGTGTGTATATATATATATATAATAAATGTTGCTTCAAACCTGCCCTCTAGTGGGCACGTGCGCGCTGCGGTCTCTGTGAATGTGCCCATGGGACCTGCGTACTCTGTCCACCTGTGTCCTGCGATCGGGTCACGGAACGGCAGAACGGGGGATGCTTTTATAAACAAGGCATCTCCCTGTTCTGCTTGGTGACATGTCACTGATCGCTGCTTCCTCTCATCGGAAGCAGCGAACAGTGACGTGTCACGGCAGGCCCCACCCCCTAACAGAATCACTCCCTAGGACACACTTAACCCCTTCACGCCCCCCCTAGTGGCTAACCCTTCACTGCCAGTCACATTTATACAGTAATCAGTGCATTTTTATAGCACTAATCGCGGTATACATGTGAATGGTCCCAAAATAGTGTCAAATGTGTCCACCATAATGTTGCAGTCACTAAAAAAAAAATCGCAGATCGCCGCCATAACAATTGAAAAAAAAAAAGAAAAAAAATGCCATAAAACTACCCCCTATTTTGTGTGAGTGAGTGAGAAACTTGTATAGCGCTACAAATGCAAACTAAATCGCCTCAAGGCACTGTAGCCAATATGATCGTCGAACCAATCATTTTAATTTTTTTGCGATTTTACCAAAAATATATAGAAGAATACATATCGGCCTAAACTGAGGAAAAATTTCCTTTTTTTTTGTATATAATATATATTATAGCAAAAAGTACAAAATATATATATATATATATATATATATATATATATATATATATATATATATATATATATATATATATATATATATATATATATATATATTTTTTATAAATTGTCGCCCTATTTTTGTTTATAGCGCAAAAAATAAAACTGCAGAGGTGTTTAAATACCACCAAAGGAAAGCTCTATTTGTGGGGGAAAAAAAGGACGTCAACCATGTTTGGGAGCCACGTCGCACGACAGCGCAATTGTCAGTTAAAGCAACGCAGTGCCAAATCGCAAAAAGTGCTCTGGTCTTTGGCCAGCCAAATGATCCGGGGCTGAAGTGGTTAATGATGACAACCAATGTAACAGGCGTCCTTCCCTGTGACCGCCTGTGTAAGAAGCATGTCTCTCTGCAACCAATATAATGGGGCATTCTTTATACTGAACACCAGTGATCACCTTTCATAGACCAGCAATTTAGGGGGGCACATTTCCACCGATGTGAGGGAATACTGCAATTTTCATTGTTTTTTCTTGACGTTATTTTTATCATTCCTATTTTAATAATGAAAATCTTTTTTCGTATTGAGCAGCCCTTGACATTTTATCCATATTATTCTTATTAAAAAGAAAAAAAATATTAGTCTTCCTGCCTGATGTTTACCTCCTGAAGGACTTAAAACTGTGATCATCCATGGCCTTTAGGGCGACCTTTACTGAGAGAAATATGTAGGATGTCATTACTAACTTCCCCTGAAATTGCTAGTTTGCTGTCATACTGAACTGTAGGCTTCAAAATCGGAGTCACTGACCTGGAATAGGCATGCAGCTATTGAATTTGAGACATCTGATCTGCATAAGGGCTTTTTTACATGGGCCTTCCAGTTTTTTAGGCAGACCTGAACGGGCGCTCCGTGCTCCTCTATGGAGCCGCAGATGTCAACGGTGACATGCCCACTGACATCTGACCCGCTCCGATCCGCCAAAGTGTGACGGAGGAAAAACCTACTTTTCCATCTGTCTGGCAGATCGGGTGAACACGGACAGACAGTCCGTGTTCATCCGATTTCCCCCCATAGGGGAGAGCGGACAAAAGACAGGGCGGTCCCTGCACAGTGTGCGGGGACCGCCCTGTCATCCGCTGGTGAGTTGTCACATTCTGCTGCCTATTGTAGAATGCTGCGGAAGTCACGTGGCGGCCAACTGCGCATGCGCAATGCGCTCCAAACGCAAGTGTGATGCGTTCCAATGGATTCACGACAGTACACACCAGTGAAACCTCGTGGGCATCCAGGCTCTTTCCTTAACATCCCCGTGGATTGGAGGATGTTGAAAAAAGAGCCAGGAGGCCGAGCGAGCGAAGCGAGGACGTGAGGATTGGCCACTTTCCTCTAATTCCACGTCGCCCTGAATGCCGTGTTCGCTGGTGTGTACTGTCGTAAATCTATTGGAACGCATCTCACTTGCGTTTGGAACGCATTGCGCATGCGCAGTTGGCCGCCACGTGACTTCCGCAGCATTCTACAATAGGCAGCAGAATGTGACAATACACCGGCTCAGCGGGGATCAAGTAAGCGATCTCCGCTGAGCAAGCGGAGGTTCACGGGGCGGATCATTACTGATCTGCCCCGTGTGAAAGGGGCCTAACTGTTCCCAGAGAAGTGAAGTCCTATCTTTCTTTTTTTTTGTCTTTCTGTCGCTCTGGGTACATAATGCATATGGTTCTGGCTTTCCTGGGTCCTGTGGCTGCTGATAGCATAGTTGACAGTACAACCCACCCACCCCACACACACACACACACACACACACACACACACACACACACACTGCTGTTTGCCATTGCTATTTTCAAGGAGATTAATATTTAATTCATTTTTTTTATAATAACACTTGTCCTGGCACCAGGGGGTTGCACCGTCAATAGGCATGCAGGGTAGAGAGCTAAGTTGTTTCCTCTCAGTGATACAGTAAGGACCTGGCTCTTCTCATTATATCTGCAGTTTTAAGGTCCATGGCATCCTTCCTATATAGGCTCCTGTGCACATAGATCATAGAATGTAAAAGGCTCAGTTGGATCTGCCCCATTTAGTGCTAGGATGCAGGCCGGGCGCCCAGCACAGCATCATGGATTCCTATGGTTCTCCTGCATCCTAGTGGCAAATGTTACTGGGTAGAACAGTAGAGCAGGTGCAAGCCTGGCCTGTGCTGGAATAAAGCACTTGAAAAAAGCTTGGTTACTGGCAGGAGCTTCTGATAAGCGTGCTCATTGATCAAGGAACAGCAGCAACTGAGGTCAACCATGGTAATGCCCACAAATTGGGCTTTTGGTATGGGGAAGAGCTCACAGACTGGGATGTGATAATTAAAGACACCTTTGGGCTCCTGGCAGAGGCCATTGGTGCATCTGCGTATGCACAAAGACAGGAAAGGTTTTGGACTTCCCTGTTGCCAGGCTTGCATGTGTAGCAAACCCCACAGGTACGAACATGACTGGGGAAACCGCACATGTGCCAAAGGGCTCTCTTGGGACCCAAGCCCTGCACCACATCTGCACAGGTAGAACGTCAGAAGAAGCACACAATTGAAGGAAAAAAACAAACCACTATCATAATTATAGTGTCAATTTAACCCGGACAAACTACTGAATAATATAAAGGGAAAAAATATGTGCGCTACCCAAAAACAAAAATAAGTGTAACAAAGAATGAATCCTGAACAGGAGTGAAGCAGCTACACAGGAATGTGACAAAACTCAGACAAATGTGGATGGTAATGTAGCTCTACGTGTGAGCCAAAAAGCAATGGCTGTATAAACCTAATGGGGTGTGACCATATATTGTGACACAAAGGATGTAATGGCAAAAATTGCACCACGACAAAATGTGAAATTAAAATCAATAAAGTGAACAATATAAACAACAATGTAATGTAGTGTCCATAAACAATAAAACGAAGATGTCATGAGATGGTGAGGAACTTTCCAACAGAAATCTTCAAATATGAGGTGGAATACATATGCGCTTACCGCAACTGTTGGACCCAAATGTCGTACGACAGTCGATCAATTGAGCTTGGAATGTCCCACAGAGATGTCACCGGAAGTCCAGAAGGAAATGGAGTCTACCTCCTAGGTAGTCAGATGTCGTCAACCCAGGAAAGGGCAGGAAGACCAGATGTTCATCGGCCACTGACTACTCCAATACTGAAGATCCTAGTAAACCTTGGGTATGGCAATCATAAAAGATCCTCAAAGCATCCAAACACGATCTGGTTCAGGTAAGTGAGAACCCTGGCATGGGTACTGGAGAAGGCTCAAAAAAACCCTATCTTCCACAAATTCATGTAAAGAGAAGAACAAAACAGGGGGCTCCAATGGTGTAGGTCATAAAGAGGTTTTAATGGAAAAAAACAATATACATAATAAAATAAAATATAATATATTATAAAAAAAGGTGATCACAATTCATAAGTATTAAAAGCAATATGGGGAGCCCCTTCTGGGCCATGCATTTTGCTCCCCATATTGCTTTTAATACTTATGAATTGTGATCACCTTTTTTTATAATATATTTTATTATGTATATTGTTTTTCATTAAAATCTCTTTGACCTACACCATTGGAGCCCCCATTTTTTTCTTCTCTTTACATGAATTTGTGGAAGATGAGGTTTTTTTGAGCCTTCTCCAGTTGGTTTCCAGTACCCATGCCAGGGTTCTCACTTACCTGAACCAGATTGTGTTTGGATGCTTTGAGGATCTTTTATGATTGCCATACCCAAGGTTTACTAGGCTCTTCAGTATTGGAATAGTCGGTGGCCGATGAACATCTGGTCTTCCTGCCCTTTCCTGAGTTGACGACATCTGACTACCTAGAAGGTAGACTCCATTTTCTTTCTGGACTTTCAGTGACATCTCTGTAGGACATTCCAAGATCGATCGATCCACTGTCGTATGACATTTGGGTCCAACAGTTGCGGTAAGCGCATATGTATTCCACCTCATATTTGAAGATTTCTGTTGGGAAGTTCCTCGCCATCTCATGACATCTTCGTTTTATTGTTTATGGACACTACATTACATGGTTGTTTATATTGTTCACTTTATTGATTTTAATTTCACATTTTGTCGTGGTGCAATTTTTGCCATTACATCCTTTGTGTCACAATATATGGTCACACCCCATTAGGTGTATACAGCTATTACTGAATAATATGTATGCTTTTTATGTACAGTAAAGGTAGATATAGACGTGTGTCTAAATTCACAGCTCCTCTAAGGCCGCTTTTCAGAAGCGATTGTAAGGTGGTGAGGAGGCGATGTTACATTGTGTGCATGTGTGGTGCTTCCCTGTTTACTTGAATGGGTCACGCTTGGCAAGCTTGCTGCCCGCCTTGTGCAATATATTTAGTCGTTTTGCTGAGGATATGAAGTGAAGCATCGCGATTGCAGCATGTAAATAACCCCCGTCTGTTGCCATTTGCAGCTTGGGCTGGGCGGGGGTCATGTTAAAAACGTGGCTTTAACCATGTATTTTTTTTAGACTGCACGTCTAAACTTGGCCCAACGCTATTTTTAACCACTTCAAGACCGTCCGCAGTACATTGCTAGCTGCCATAACCCTGTGTGTGTTTTTTTTTTTCTTTTTGTACTGAGGGCAATTCTAGGACTAATAAACGTTGGTCTCGGCATCCAAGGGATCATTTTTATAGGCAGCGGGAAAGGTGAGCCCCCCACACCGACAATCCCTCTGTTTCTCATCCCTGCAAAGTAGTAGATTTAGTAAAAATCAACAAACTATACACAAGTTAGGCACACATTTAACCCCTTGAGCGTCCTAGATGTCAACCTCCCTTCCAGCCAGTGTCCTTAGTACAGTGACAGTGTATTCTATAAAAAAATTCCAGTGTGTGTGTGTGTGTGTGTATGTGTGTGTATATATATATATATGTATATATATATATATATATATATATATATATATATATATATATATATATATTGTAATAGTGAGAGTCCCTGTCATTTTGGAAAGGGAGCAAAAATGCATGTCAGCAGAACAGCATAGCAAAACCCGGAGAAAGCTGCCAAAACTGTTTTCTATGTTTCAAAGCTAAGGGCTCTTTCACACGGAGCGGACCGTTTCCGGGTCCGCTCCGTGTGTCCGCCAAAGCGGAAGAGCGGAAGCGGAAGTCCGCCGAACGGAAGAAAAATAGGGTTTCTTCCGTTCGGAAAAGCGGATCCCGACTGACGCGGACGCTAGCGAATGCTCCATCCGCTAACGGACGCGTTCCCATAGGGATTCATTACAAGTCCGTTAACGGACTTGTAATGAACGGACGAACGGTCCGCTGGTGTGAAAGGACCCTAAGTTTGAATGGGGCTGTGTAGTTTGGGGATCCTGCAGAGACTTGGATGGGATCTCCAACCCTGTGTCCAGGTCTTATGAATAGCCAGCAGGTTGCGTTCCCAGGTGCACACAGCCCATATAATGAGGGACTGGTGAGAGCAGAGAGTGGAGGAAGGTGGAGTGTGTGCAGCTGGTTCAAAACACTGTGGGGTAGATCCACAAAGAAAGTACGCCGGCGTATCTATTGATACGCCGGCGTAATTTCAAAATTCCCACGTCGTATCTTTGTTTTGAATCTTAAAAACAAGATACGACGGCATCTGGGTTAGATCCGACAGGCGTACGCTTTCGGATCTTAGATGCAATTTTTCGACGTCCGCTAGGTGGCGTACCCGTCGTAATCCGCGTCGAGTATGCAAATTAGCTATTTCCGACGATCCACGAGCGGACGTCGCATTTTTTTACGTAGTTTCCGTTCGGCTTTTTCCGGCGTATAGTTAAAGCTGCTAAGTATGGCTGTCGTTCCCGCGTATAATTTTGAAAATGTTACGTAGTTTGCGTAAGTCGTCAGTAAATGGGGCTGGACGCCATTTACGTACACGGCGAAAACAATGACGTCCTTGCGACGTCATTTGGGGCATGCGCAGTTCATTTGGCGCGGGGACACGCTTCATTTAAATGAAACACGCCGGGCGCGGCGTATGTATGTGGATCTGCCCCTGTGTGTGGAAAGCTGTCTGCCCTGGAAGACTACATCCCTGGTGTGGGGGAACTTTGTGCCTGACGGACTGAGAGGCTGGTAGACGTGAGGTGGCTAGCGAGTCCAAGGGGGGCTGAAGGAAGTCCTGAAGTCTGGGAGACAGTGGACTGGAGAACCCTGTTGAGGCCAGGAGTGGGCCAGGTTTAGCAGGTACTGCAAGGAAAAGTAAGCCTAGGAGCCAGGAGGCTTGGTATTTTTTGGTTACGGGAACTTTATTGGAGAAGAACCTCTGCGTGGGAAATCCTATGTGTAAACTTTTATTTTGTTTCCTTTCAATAAAAATGGGCTGCCATGCCCTCAAACCAGACAACTGACTGCTGTGGACTTGCTGAAAAACGCATTTACCACTTGAGTTAAACACCCCCATATTACAATATATATATATATATATATATATTTCTATCCAATAGTTTGTAGACGCTATAACTTTCATGCAAACCAATCAATATACGCTTATTTTTATTTATTTGTTGTATCAGACATGTAGCAGAATATTGGCCACAATTCATGAAAGAATTAGATTTTTATTTTTTTTTTCCGTTTATATGACTAAAAATAAAAAGCCCAGTGGTGATCAAATACCACCAAAAAAACCCCCAAGATCGGTATCAAAATATGCTCTACTGTTAAAACAAGTGCAATTTCAACTTGCCGTCATACATTTTCCGGAAACATAAAACTTATTTCCATTTCATATGTATCCATATTATGTAGTATACCTGTAAAATGTATGTTACCAAGTTGAAATTGCACTTGTTTTATAATAAAAGTTGAATTTTAACAGTAGAGCTAATTTTGGTACAATGTTTTTTACAATTCAAGTCCTATAGCTGGAAGAAACCTTAAAGTGATTGTAAAGCTTTGTGTTTTTTTTTTTGGTTAAAATAACAAACATGTCATACTTGCCTCCTCTGTGCAAGGGTTTGGCCCCAATCCTCCTTTTTTAGGGTCCCCCCTCTTCTCGAGTGACCCCACGGAAAGCCGCATTCCATGGGGACACTCGTGCAGGCGCGCTCCTGAGTCCTGCTGCTGCGTCCATTGACGCAGACAGCAGGACTCGGCCCCCCAGCTCCCATGTCACTTTGATAGCAGCAGGAACCAATGGCTCCTGCTGATATCAATCCATCCAATGAGGACCCCAGACAGCAGCTGAATCTGCTGTGTTCGTCCCCATCACTGGCATGCTCAGGTATGAAAGGGGGGGGGTCTGTGGGGCAGCTGCAGAACAAAAGGTTTTTCAACTTCGTGCAGAAAGGTGAAAAATGTGAGGGTTCACAACCCCTTTAATTGCAACTTGGATGTGGTTTGCATATTCTGTGGGCCAAAATTGTGCTGGAATCGCATCAAACTAGTACAGGAACCTTTTTTTTAAATCACCCCATGCTAAATCGCATTGATGTTGTGAACGGATGCGATTGAAGATAATTTGATTTCCATTGTGGTTCGACTCAAGTCACATCTGTAATCGCAATAGTGTAAATGGAGCCTTCGCGCTCAAATAGTAATGTTTATTTCAGTCTTTCTCCTGATTTTATTTTAAATAGGCAATATTTGTGATTTTATTTGTGTTTTCTACTAATATATATATACAAATTCTGTGCACTAAGTTAATAATTTATAATTCCTAGAGAGAAGACTGCATTATATTACTAGTGCCTGTATGCTTAATTGTAAGTTTGCTGCAAATTTGTTTGACTGCAATTGCGACAAGAAATTGTGACCTGGTGCCCGCGCCGGCCGGTAATTGAGGCCGTGGCTTTGCCTCAATTACCGGCTGCCGCGATCGCGCGCCGGGGGCGCACGGAGGCACAGCATCCTGTGTCTCCGTGCGCCCCCACACCTCCCCCGCCACACGATCGCGGCGGCCAGCAAAGGGCCGGTAATTGAGGCCGCGGCCTTGTGAAGTCCCAAGCTCTTCCTTCTGTGAGCTGGCACCATCTGGTGGTGGCCGTTGGCATTACAAGTTAAACAGCTGTTCTAATGTGTAATTTTTCACTATTTTCACTGCCATCTCCTTCCGTCTAATTAGAACCCCCAAACATTATATATATTTTTTATTCTAACAGCCTAGAGAATAAAATGGTGATCATTGCAATACTTTCTGTCACGTCGTATTTGCGCAGTGGTCTTACAAGCGCACTTTTTTTTAGGAAAAAATACACTTTTTTTTTTATTAAAAATAATAAGACAACAGTAAAGTTATCCCAATTTTTTTTTTTTTATTGTGAAAGATAATGTTACGCCGAGTAAATTGATACCCAACATGTCACGCTTCAAAATTGCGTCCGCTCGTGGAATGGAGACAAACTTTTACCCTTTAAAATTTCCATAGGCAACGTTTAAAAACAATCTCCAGGTTGCATGTTTTGAGTTACAGAGGAGGTCTAGGGCTAGAATTATTGCTCTCACTCTAACGATCGCGGCGATACCTCACATGTGTGGTTTGAATACCGTTTACATATACGGGCGCTACTCGGGTATGTGTTTGCTTCTGCGCGCAAGCTCGTCGGGACGGGGTGCGTTTTCTGGCTCCTAACTTTTTTAGCTGGCTCCTAGATTCCAAGCAAATTTGTCAAACCCTGATTATATATAATGTGTGTATGTATGTGTGTTTGGGGGTTCTAAGTAATTTTCTAGCAAAAAAAAATATTTTAACTTGAAACCAAAAAATGTCAGTAAAAGGTTTGGTGTTTAAGTGGTTAAACTTTCCTCATTTACACAGAAGTGTATTCCTTTCATGTAAGAACAAATTGTTACAATGTTTAGACTTATGCTGGCCATACGCGGAAATACACGAATTTGGAAAGAACTTTCTTTCGAAAATCTTATCTAAGAATTTTCGTTCGTATTTCGTGCCATTTTCAGCAACAGCTGATTTTTGGGCGGCCATCTAACTTTAATAATTCAACACGTTGGATATTTTTTGAAAAAACAAAGATTTTCTTATCCGTGATGGAGAAATGTAATCAAAAAAGAAATGCGCATGTGCAAAAAAAGAAAGTTCCCGGAAAGAAAGAAGATTCCCAGACATGAAAATTCTTTTCTGTAGGAACATGAGGTGAAATTGAAGGTTTGGTCGGTTGAATTTCGATATCAATGGTGGCACCATCGGATCACAAAACGCACAAATTATCTGATTTTCAAAGGTACGTTTTTTCGAATTTCGACCCGTGCATGGCCAGCATTATAGTTCCACTGCTAAAGAATGTTGTGATACTTGGCAGACTGCCCGGATTTTTTCTTCCTTTCTTTTGATGGCTGTCGGCTTCAACAGAGCAGAGAAAATTCTCTGCATAGAAAGATCGGGAAATACTTTGTCAAGATCGCAATGGGGAAAAAATCACTAACGATTCTTGACGATTAATCGTGCAGCTCTAATGCAGATTAGTGTCATTGAAAGCGATTGTAACTGCCATATGTTATTGACAACAAGGATGTGTGTGTGCACCTTGCAGACCAGCCAGGTTGTGGTGGCAAGCTTACCCCTAGTTGTGTGTTTGGTTGTCGACAGTGGGAAAGGTGAAAACGTGCAAGCATGTCAGCTGACAGGATAATTTGGGGAATCTCGGAAGCACGTAGGGATCAACTAGCTGCTTCCGTAATGATAGTATGCAAGATTTGTATCTGCCTGTGTGTCCAGCCAGCTAGATTTTGGATTAGTGTCCCTCTAGTGGTGGCTGACGGTACTGCAGGTTTTGATAAGCAATCAACCATGGCCAGGAAGCTTTTACAATACAACAGTAAACTAATAAGTTCCACGTTTTTTTTTCTTAAAGGGGTGGTTCCCCCTAAAACAAATTTCTAACAATACATTCGGAAGACTGCTTACACTGCGGGTAGGCTGGCTTTTTTTTTTTTTTCGTACATACCTCGATCATATCGCATATCGCCGTTTCATCCCTCGGCTTCCAGATATGAGTCTTGCTGGACCTAGTTGATTGACGTTCCTCCGACCGGCGCATACTGCGCGTCGCGACTTTCCGACAGAAGCCGAACCTCATTGCGCAGGCGCCGTATAGAGTCGGCTCTATACGGCGCCTGCGCAGCGACGTTCGGTTTCCTTCGGAAAGTCGTGACGTCAAGTATGCGTCGGTCGGAGGAACGTCAATCGACTAGGAACGCCCACCGCCACAAGACTCATACCTGGAAGTCGAGGGATGAAACGGCGATATCGTGGTATGTACGAAAAAAAAAAAGCCAGCCTACCCGCAGTGTAAGCAGTCTTCCGAATGTATTGTTAGAAATGTGTTTTAAGGGGGAACCACCGCTTTAACAACAAAATAATGGTAAATGTTTCTATAACCATTTGTGGACTGCGCACCCACAATGCACTGCGGATGGGCGCCCCATACAGGCAAAGCAATGTACTGGTATTTCCCTGCCTGGTTCTGGGTTTGGGGCACGTGGATGCAAAGCAGGTATAAGAAACAAATCGATCTGTAGAAAAAATCAGCACACGTTGTTGGGCACACATTTAAACCCTTGATTACCTGAGATGTTAACCTCTTCCTGGCCAGTGTCATTTGTACAGTAACAGTGTATAGCATGATCACTGTATTGTTTTCTCTGGTAATGTCAATGGTAGTTCACATTGTGTCAGTGTCTGATTGTCCGCCGCACTATCGCAGTCCCATTACAAATTGGTAATCACTGATCATTAGTAGTATAAAAATTCCAGTGTGTATATACCATAGTTTGGTTTCCATAAAAGTTATAGCATCTTCAATCAATATATGCTTATTGGGATTGTAGCAGAATACATTTTGGCCAACATTTATGAAGAAATTTTATTATGGGCTATGTTTCATAGCAGAAACAATTTAATTATTTTTTTTCTGTTTATAGTGCAAAAAATTAAAAGCTTGGTTATGATCAAATACCATAAAAAAAATGCAATTTGTAGGGAAAAAATTATATAAGATTAATTTGCATGACCGCAATTATGAGTTAAAGCAGTGGTTCTCAACCCTAAACCTCAAGTGCCCACAACAGACCAGGTTTTGGAATTTTCTCTTAGATAAAATAGCTGTCCAATATACCAAGCCATTGACAGGGTCGAGAACCAGTGAGTTAAAGTAGCGCGGTGCTGAATTGCAAAAAATGGCCTGGTCATGAAGGGGGGGGGGTAACATTTTTTGGCGTTAAGGTAGTTAGAAAAAGTGCCACAGTGTTATGGATATGCAGTAATGTCTGGCAGCTTACCTAGCTCTCCATGTGTTCATCTTAGAGGCCAAGCCCTCTCACCTGGCTGCCTTTATCATCTCCTCCCTGTATGGCTCCACCCCAGGCCATTCCAGAAACTCTATATTAACCAGTGCACTGCAGGTCTGCATTGCTGATCAACGTTGTTTGTTAAGCATTGTGTGTTTGGGTTCCTGCTTGCCATGTGCTAAGTTTTTCTCTGTGTACCGATATTGGCTTGTCCCCGACTACTCTTGTTTGCCTGTGACCCTGACCCTTGGCCTGTCCCTTGTTTATCCTTGTCTGCTTGTTGCCCCGACCTTGGCTTACCCATCACTATCTATTGTGTCCTGAGTGGCTGCTTCCCCTCTCTCCCTACGGAGCGTGACCTGGGGGACTCCGGGGGCCGCGACCTGGATCCAGTTGCAGCTAAGGTCATCCTCACCACTAGAGGCTCTGGTGAATACCAGCTGGATCTTAGACTCCACGCCCTGGGGAATCTTGGGCTCAAGCTTCCTGTGGGATCCCTGTTTGAGCTCCAGTGGACCTGTCTCTCATATCCACTCTGTGGTCCATCCGCAGCAGTCTGCCAAAGGGTTCACTACCTTGTGGTGCACTCCTGACTCCAACGGGGTGCATCGGTCATCTGGCCACAGGTGACCTGACACCGTGTATCATTACCAGTGTTTTGGGGCTCATTCACATGGGTGTTAAGAACACTGTATACAGATGCGTAAAGTGCATAGTGTTGTACACCGTGGTATAGAACACTGTGAGCCCATTGATACAGCTACACTGGGCAGTGTAATGTGCCTCTTTGAGCAACATAAAAAAAAAAAAAAATTGCATTAATTCTGTGTCTGGGCCATATTTTATGCTGTATGCATGCAAGTTTTTGTGCTAAGGGGAAACCGGCAGTGAATATGAATGAGGCCTCAGTGTGTCTGTAAAATGCAGACAATATACAGGAACTGACTCCAGTGTAGTGTTCTGTGACATCAGATTGCTGACTATGACTCATGCTAGAGTGAGCCACCATATCTAATATATAGAATAGATCTCTCTTCCAAGAGGGAGGGAGGCACTAGCTGTAAGTGACTGTGGAAGAGCAGCTCCCCCCCCCTCCCCCCTTGGCTCAGCTTGGAGATTACAAAAAAGATGGATCTTCCCCTCGTGCCAGTTCCGTGTTTCTTCATAAAGGCTGCAGTAAATTTCTCTTAAAGTGATTCTAAAGGCTAAGCCCAGGTTCACACTGAGCTGCGGGAATGAAGCCATGCGAGTTCAGCTGAACTTGCACGGTCTCACTCCCGCCTGTCAGTCCCGATTTCGGCTGCAATTACAGAGACATCTGTGCGGGTTTCTGCATAAATCACGGACCCAAATATCAAAAAGTAGTACAGAAACGACTTTTTGAAATCAGTGCAGCGCCGCACCGATTAGAACGGTGCCATTGCCGGCAAATGCAGCCGATTTTGACATGTCAAATTGCACCAGTGTGAACCAGGGCTAAAGGTTTATTTATTTTTTTAACCTTAAAGTGGAGTTCCACCCAAAAGTTGAACTTCTGCTAATTATTCCCCCCCCCTCTTCCGGTGCTACATCTGGCACCGTTCAGGGGGAGGGAGGAACAGGTACCTGTTTCAGACGACGCCGTCCCTTGGAAGTTTGGCCTCCTTCCTCTGCCGCCGGGCCAAGTAGAAAGCGACTTGCGCATGTGCAGTATGGAGCCAGCTGTGAAGCCGAAAAGCTTCACTACCGGTTTCCCTCACCAAGAATGGTGGCGGCGGCAGCAGCCGACCCGAAAATCGGCTGGGATGCCAACGTCGTGGGAACCCTGGACAGGTAGGTGCCCTTTATATTAAGTCAGCCGCTGCGTATTTGTAGCTGATGACTCTTAATTTTTGGAGGGGGGCAGAACACCTCATTAATGCATTCTCTGCAATAAGATAAAAACCCTTTTAGGTTTAGCTTGCAATAGAGCTGCACGATTCTGGGGGGAAAAAAAAAGAAATCGCGATTCTTTTGCTTGGAATACAGATCATGATTCTCTTCGATTCTCAAAAAAAGCCTGGCAGCTGGCATCGGATCAATGCTGGTGCACACTCACAGCGGTGTTTCCCAGCGGTGTAATGACTGGCAGCTGGCATCGGATAAATGCTGGTACGCAGTGCACTGCACACTCACAGTGACAGCGGTGTTTCCCGGTGTTCTGCGGAATAAGGGGGGGGTCCTAATCCACCTTGGGGAAAATTCTCGTCGGGACAGTGTTTCCCGGCTGAGAAATGTGGTACCGCTCACGACCAGGCATCCTCTGTGCTGACTGACGTCGGTTCCGATATCGGCGCCATTTGCGTTCCACGGTGGTTCTCTTCTGGGCCAGGCTTCATCCTGGAAAATCGAGCCAATCCATGTTGGAGATCACGGGGCGGGTGGGGGGTTTGGTGAATGGAGATCGCGATTTAATATATACGATTAATTGTGCAGCTCTAGCTTGCAATTATACCTGTATCGGTGCCAATTCTAAGCATTTGCCCGGTATCGGTACTCATGCACGTGCTACCTGAAACCGAAACCTTCTGGCTCGGTTCTTTCAGCTGTCAGTGGGACTTTTACACTAATAATTGACATGTAAAGAAAAGAATGTGGGCAATTATTGGTTGTTAAGGAGCAGGGCCGCCGCGTCCTTGGCTGGCTAGCAATCAATGAAATTTCGGCTGTCCAGATATTCTCCTCCCCGCCGCCAGCTGTCACCCTCCTGTCCCAGCTCTGCAAACTCGCTGGGGGGGGGGGGGCGGAGTTAGAGCAGACAGGGACTCCGAAATTCTGTGTACCAACGATCTAATCCCCCCGCTGTGCAGCTATTTTTAAAATAATTTTTTTTGGGTCTCCTATGTTTTGGTGCGTGGCGGGGGACAGAAAGCGGACTATTTTGAACCACTTTCAAGTTTAGGTGGATTAATCTGCAGCAGAGCTCCACATGATTACATTGAAGGCCGGCACCCACTGAACACAGTACACTGGGACCGGTCGGGAGCGCTGCTGTGGATTAATCCGACCTAAACCAGAAAGTGGTTAAATTGTCTGCTTTCTGTGCCCGACACCCACTGAAGGTAAAATAGGAAGAAGTTCTGGACAGCCGCACTCCAAAAAAGTTTTTGCCTTTTATTCAAAAAATGAAATAAAAAATACATGCCACAGCAGAACGGACAGAAGAGCCGACGCGTTTCACACTAACAAACCGTTATTTAGGGACCCACTGAACATAGGGGACCCTGATTTATTTAATTTTTAAAATTGGTTTCAGTGAGCTGTATGGGTACAAACAAATGTGTCCAGGGATGTATAAACTCTGTGGGTCATGTGTGTGCATGTTTGAGATTATTGTGTTTACCTTGTATTCAGGATCGTCTACAAAACATTTGTATGTTTTACGTAAAATGCGTTGCCTGCCAAGAAGGTTTGCAGTGGACCTGAATGCCCTTCAGTATTAAGCAGTCAGTCGCTCGCTACGATTGATAGAATAAACAAAGATCATCTGAGTCTCAGTAGCTCATGTAAATGAGAAAAGATGAAAGCTTGTGCGGAAATTCTAAATATTTTAGCCCTTGGAGCGTCTGCCTGCAGCTTTAAAATGGGGGGGGGGGGGGGGGGGGGTAATTTGTATGCAATTGGAATTCATCAAGAAAAAAAGCACTACGATTGTCCTCCTGAAACTCAAACTTCCACAACGCTTAAAAAGCCAAATCCTATGCTTTGGTGTACAATCCAGTCTCTAAAGAAAAGCTCCTGATAGGCTCACTTTAAAAACCTGTGAAAAACTGTGCGCAAAAAAACCCCCTCAAACTCTTGCCATACTCATGTGAACTGGGGCTCAAGCAGTTGTGGTCAACCTAAAAATTAGAGAGGGTTGTCCGTAACCCTCAGCATTGGTGTCAGAATGTTACCTCTGGCATTGGTGTCAGTGGACACCATAGCAAACCCCCGGCATTTGGTGTCAGTGGACACCATAGCAAACCCCCGGCATTTGGTGTCAGTGGATACCATAGCAAACCCCCAGCATTTGGTGTCAGTGGACACCATAGCAAACCCCCAGCATTTGGTGTCAGTGGACACCATAGCAAACCCCCAGCATTTGGTGTCCGTGGACACCATAGCAAACCCCCGGCGTTTGGTGTCAGTGGATACCATAGCAAACCCCCGGCATTTGGTGTCAGTGGACACCATAGCAAACCCCCGGCGTTTGGTGTCAGTAGATACCATAGCAAACCCCCGGCGTTTGGTGTCAGTGGACACCATAGCAAACCCCTGGCATTGGTGTCAGTGGACACCATAGCAAACCCCCGGCACTTGGTGTCAGTGGACACCATAGCAAACCCCCGGCACTTGGTGTCAGTGGACACCATAGCAAACCCCCGGCATTTGGTGTCAGTGGACACCATAGCAAACCCCCCGCATTTGGTGTCAGTGGACACCATAGCAAACCCCCGGCATTTGGTGTCAGTGGACACCATAGCAAACCCCCGGCATTTGGTGTCAGTGGACACCATAGCAAACCCCCGGCGTTTGGTGTCAGTAGATACCATAGCAAACCCCCGGCGTTTGGTGTCAGTGGACACCATAGCAAACCCCTGGCATTGGTGTCAGTGGACACCATAGCAAACCCCCGGCACTTGGTGTCAGTGGACACCATAGCAAACCCCCGGCACTTGGTGTCAGTGGACACCATAGCAAACCCCCGGCATTTGGTGTCAGTGGACACCATAGCAAACCCCCGGCATTTGGTGTCAGTGGACACCATAGCAAACCCCCGGCATTTGGTGTCAGTGGACACCATAGCAAACCCCCGGCATTTGGTGTCAGTGGACACCATAGCAAACCCCCGGCATTTGGTGTCAGTGGACACCATAGCAAACCCCCGACACTTGGTGTCAGTGGACACCATAGCAAACCCCCGACACTTGGTGTCAGTGGACACCATAGCAAACCCCCGACACTTGGTGTCAGTGGACACCATAGCAAACCCCCGGCACTTGGTGTCAGTGGACACCATAGCAAACCCCTGGCATTGGTGTCAGTGGACACCATAGCAAACCCCCGGCACTTGGTGTCAGTGGACACCATAGCAAACCCCCGGCATTTGGTGTCAGTGGACACCATTGCAAACCCCCGGCATTTGGTGTCAGTGGACACCATAGCAAACCCCAGGCATTTGGTTTCCGTGGATACCATAGCAAACCCCCGGGATTGGTCGGTGGACACCAATATGCTGGTATGTAGAGCGGGTTTCTGCTACTGGCACGCTGTTGCTGCTCTGGTACCCAACAAGTAACGTGCCCAGCACATGGCGGGTCTCCCTTTATATTGAAATGTGCTGTGCAATTTATTGGCACTATATAAACCCTGAAGAATATTGATAGTGATGTATTTCTTAAAATAAATTTTTAAATCTGCAGCTTTCTTTAAAAAAAAAAAATGTGGTGGTACTGTCGTCAAGGTCGTTATTAAGGCACTTCCTGTTCTAGTGACAGCGCTTTGTCCTTTCCTTTCTGCTCCTGCATAGTCTCTGTCACACAGGCTTTTGATGGAAATATCCTTTAGGGTTCTTGCACACGGGCGGCTGAGCCCATTTAACATAATTTACAGCATATTTACTCTGCTCAGGCAGCCCGGGTGCATCATATAGCCTCCCATTGCTATGAGTACAGCATACGGGTGTAGTCAAAAAAGTGAGAACGTTTTTTTTTCCCCGACTGTTTTGCATATGCCCTGCACGCCGTGTTTATGATCGCACCGCCTAATACACAAGGACAGCAGTGCATAGCCGTTCATGTCAGTAGGAGGCTCTACTCTATACCCAGGCTGCCTGAGTGGAGAGAATACGCTGGCAAGTGCATTAAACTGGTTCAGCTGTCTGTGTGCAAGATCCCATATGTAGGCATGGCCCACTGTTGTCACCATCTCTAAAGCTGCAAAAGAAAAGCAATGCTGGTGTGCGCGGTGTAAATGAATGTCTAACACCCCTTTCACACTGGAGCGTATTGCAGACGCTATAGCGTTAAAAATAAATCCGCCCTTAAACAGCTGTCACATTCACTCCAGTGTGAAAGCCCAAGGGCTTTCACACTGGAATGTTGCGCTAGCAGGACGGTAAAAAAAGTCATGCTAGCCGCATCTTTGGAGCGGTGTGTTTACCGCTCCTCCTCTGCTGCCTATTGTAATCGGTGGGACAGCGCCGCTATACCGCTGGCAATGAGCCGCTGCAGCAGCTCATTGCGGGCAGTTTTAACCCTTTCTTCGCCGCTAGTGGGGAGTAAAACCGCCCAGCTAGTGGCCGAGATGCGCCGCAAATCCGCCCATAGCATCGGCGGTAAAAATAGTGGAGTTTTACCACCAACGCTATGAGCGGCTCAGTGTGAAAGGGGTCTTAATCTAAAAGTCTGAGTTTCTGATCTCCACTTGCTCCATCTCAGTGACTCGGGAATCAATAGGGTTTATGCACCAGGAGGACAGTCGGGCAACTAGCATTTTCCTTTAAAAGAAAAGTATGATGGTTTGGCTTTTTTTCTAAACCGCACTTGCCTGAGGGTATGCAGCATCAGTTTGATGCTGCATTTATCCCCTGCCAGCTCCATCACTGAGAACTAGTCTCTAGCTCTCTGCTCAGTTCTCAGGGCTTCCTGAGCAGAGAGCTAGAGACTGTCGATCACCACGGTCTGCTCTGCCCCCTCCTCGCTCATTGGAGCTCTGCGTTGTGGAGGGGTGAGAGCGGGCCGACTCTCGCTCTCAACGTTGAGAGGCTGAGCCTGGTGCTGTTTCCAGGCATGTGGGCAGATTTCAACTTCATGCCTGCTGACATCCGACCCGCTCCGATCCGCCAAAGTGTGACGGAGGAAAAACCTACTTTTGCATCCGTCTGGCGGATCAAATTTGGGTGAACACGGACAGACGGTCCGTGTTCATCCGATCCCCCTTAGGGGAGAGCAGAGAAAAGACAGGGCGGTCCCTGCACAGTGTGTGGGGACCGCCCTGTCATCCGACGGCTCAGCAGGGATCAACGGAGCGATCCCTGCTGAGCAAGCGGAGGTTCACGGGGTGGATTACTGATCCACCCGTGTGAAAGGGGCCAAAAGTGCACCAAAACCCTATTAAAAGAGCATTAATCATGCGAATGTGTATTTGTAAAAAGCATACCACGTTTTTAAGTGCATCAGTGTAAAGGGCCCTAACTGCAAACTATACAGTATATTGAATTTTGTTTTTGTTTTTTTAATTAACGCCATGTTTGCACTGTGTGGAATGCAGAAGAGACTCCCAGTGTAGTGTGTTTTGGCATTGGGGCAGATGGTCCCCCGAAGTTGAAACACCCACCTGCCACGATGCATGTCCACTTTAATTTGTATTCTTAAAGCGGAGTTCCAGACATAAATGTATTTATTTAAAAAAATATATATTTAGGCACCCCGAGATGTTCATCTAACTTAATATTACAAATACTAAATATATAAAGATGCTGTAGTATTGCATTTTTTTGGGGGGAAAACAAACCCATTATTTTCTGCCTGCAGCACGCTCCCATCTTAATTGTGGGCATGTGAAGCCCACTAGTGTTTTCTTATGGTAATCGGTGCTGCTGGTTACCCAGCATGCACCTCTGGCTCTCGCGCATGTGCATTAGACACAAGGCGTGGCGCACAATTGTGTCTCTGGTTGTTGGTGCAGTAATCTTCTAAATATGCACACAGATCACGGTTCTATCCGCCACCGCAGCTGTCTTTTTTATATATAAGACACTGACAATGGCAACAAACACCTGGTTGCCCTTTTCAAAAATGGCGCTTGGCACCGCCTTGCATAGCGTCATTTCCTGTTTGGAAATAACGCAATGCTAAGAGCTGGTTTACAGTGGGGCAGCACGACTTGCCGAGGCGATCTGCCCACGACTTCAGAGGTGACTTGCAAAATGACTTCTATATTGAAGTCAATGCAAGTCACCCTGAAGTCGCCCCAAAGTAGTACAGGAACCTTTTTCTAAGTCGGAGCCACTTGAGTCGCTCCTATTAGAACGGTTCCATAGTACAGAGCGGAGGGCGAATTGTCAGGCGACTAAGTCGCCAGTCGAGTCGCCCCTGTGTGAACCGGCTCCAACGGGCGACAATGCCCACTGACTCCTGGGAATGATGACACAATCTCCAAGCCAAGGTGCTACAGGATGTGACGTACCTCGTTGCGGCGCCAAAAGAAGAAAAAGGAAGACACTAGCAACAAGGTAAACCGAGCTTAAAAAAAAACAAAACACTAAAAACGGCCAATGTTTCAACTTGCAGGATTGTAGTGATTTATGCGTAGATGAAAATATGGGTGGAACTCTGCTTTTAATAATTTCCTGAAGATTCCCATCTCCATAGAAGTAATGACCTACTACAATCCTTGTACAACCTAAAGGGTAATCTACATTCTATACGTTGCAGAACTATAGTAGAGGCCTGTAATCTGAAGAATGATTTATATCCTGGTTGGGAATCCGCATGGCTTGTTGGGAAAAGCCTGTAGCTGTGTTTTGGATTTCTTCTTCTGAAGTGATGAAATCTGACTCCTGAAGTTGTGTACAGCTACTACTTCAGGTGTGTTATTTGGTAATAATATGGTATCTAGTTGGGAAAACTAGTGTTTTAATTACTGCTAACTATTGTGCTGGAGAAATTTATGTTTATACGTGTTTAATTATATGTATCATTTTGCCTTCCTTGCAGTTGGAATCTAAAGGTATATTTTACGTGTGTGTGTGATATATACATCTCTCTCTCAATTCCCATTGCTTGTATGTAGGGTAAAGTCTTTTACACACTGCTCTGTAGCAAACCTTTAATCCAATAGACTGACCAATAGGAAGTCAAGAGAAATGTCCTAATTATTCAGTTTAAAAACCGCTTTGTGCATCTGGTTAAAGGAGTTGTAACAGATTTCTTTTTTTTTGCTGAAATGACTGTTTACAGGGTATAGAGACATACTAGTTAACGGATTCCTTTTATGATTAAAAATGGATAAAAATCAATCATATTATGTACCTGCAGTTTCTAGTTTGGTTTTTGCATGTTGTTTCCTGCTTCTGTGATGTACAGAGCCACAGAGCCAATAAAGGGCAGTGATGGTTTGGAAAACGAAACTGATTGGTGCTGAGGGGTTATAGACACACAGTAATCACACCTCCTTGATTAGTGACCACAGAGAGAAAGCTCCCAGTACTGTGGTCATCAGGAAACAGACAACCAGGAAGTGTGGAGATCAGAGAAGAATTACAGCAACTTGAGAGCAAAAACGAACAATGAGGACACGAAAACAGCACTGCATTAAGGTAAAGGAAGCTATTAAGATAAAAAAAAAAAAATTATTTCCTTTACAAACCCTTTAAGTCCGGGTTCACACTGAGGAAACGGAGCGGCTCACAGCAGGCGTCTGATGCGTCTCATTCCACTGATTCAGGTCCAATTTTTGGCTGAATTTGGACCTGAAATTAGCCAGAATACGCACAGGAATCCTGTGCAAATCGCACCCGGAGCTGCTCTGTAGATGTGTGAACCGACTCCAATTTTCCAGCCATGAAAATTTGGATGCAGGGAAATCCAATTCGCACTGGTGTGAACCCAGACTTAATGTTTGCCCACTTTCCAGGGATCGTACTAGCTCAGAGGAACTCGTCCACCTAAGTACCAAGAATGTGGATGTTCAGATACAATGGAATCCTTATCTACTAATTCTTAAACAACATCTCGGTTACATACCCTACAGTTTTATCCTGCCTTATAAACGACATTCCTCGTGGAATCCAGTGCTCATCCCCATTTAATTTCTGGTAGAGGTACCTGCAGTTCCGTAAATTTGGGGAAAATGACTATTGAGGCTGGACCTCTTTCTTTTCCAGGCTTCTGACTAGACCGTAAAAGATCTGCAGTACATTGATGAAGTCATTCTTGTTCTCCCCCCATCTAGTAAATGTGTTCCTGGTATTAGAGTGATAGTATTTCACCAATCAATATAGTCCGGATGTGTATACACCGCTGTGCTACTCCTTTCCTGTCAGTGATGTTGTATAGGGAATTACAGAATGCTAACCTCAACAGATCCAGGTAGTTGTTTTAGTTGTTATTTTTTTGTATGCAGTCATTTATCTCGGCGCTTGAGCCCTGGTTCACACCAGTGCGACTTGTCATGCGACTTAACAGTTCAAAGTCGCATGACAAGTAGGGTTGCGCCAATACCGTTTTTTTTTTTTAAGACAGAGTACAAGTAGCTATACATCCCCCCCCCCCCCCAAAAGTTCTCGCCGATACCAATACTTTTTTTTAATGTCAGTGGCACAAATATGCAGCACTGGTGAGGCATGGACTGTGTCAGTAGTTTTCCTTGTGTGTTTTTTTTATTTTTATAATTGCATTTTTTTTTATGACCTACATATTTTTTTTGTGTGGTCTTTTTTTTTTAAGCTCTTTTTTGGGGGTGGTCAGTGTTTTAATCAACCCTGTTGGGGGGGCTTTGGTGAGATGTCATGACCTCTGACAATCTCCTCTTTGAGACAGGGAATTCCCTGGTCCCTTTCTCTGCAGCCTCGGCTGCGCTGAAGATGAATGGACAGGAGACAGAGGCTCCTCTCCATTCATAAATGGCAGCTTCGTAAACCATTCACGATTTTCAGTTATGGAAGGACAGCCAGTGACTCTGTCCATTCTGAAAAGGAAGGAGCCGGTAAATTACATATATACCGGCGCCTTCCTCTGCTCTCCATCCTGACAGATCTGGGACAGGAAAGGCCAGAGGAGGGACTGGACTGGGGCACACAGAGAAAATGGAGGGGGACAGGTGGAGGATACAGGGGACACTCAGGGACACTCGGTGTGGTGGTGGGGGGACTTGCAATCACTGATCTCGCTGTGTGACTTTCAATAAAGCAGCTGAAAGCCACTGGCCGGGGTGGAGAGAAGAAGAGGCTGTCAGACGCTTTATTTAAAGCCACAGGGAGATCGGTGCTTGAAACTCCCCTACCGCGGCACCGATCATCCCTGACTGTCCAGGTATCGTGTCGGGCATCGGAGCATTTGCACGGTATTGGCACCGATACTGCAACCTTAAAGCGGAGGTTCACCCAAAAATCCACTTTTTGACATTAGCTGTAGCATACTGCTAACATCTGTAGTATGCTGTTTTTTTTCTTGTACTTATCGTTATATGAGCCCTTGTTTTCCGGTTCCAAGTGGGGAATCCTGCGGGGAATGGGCGTTTCTAAGCGAAGAGGAGTTGATTGACGGCTGCTAAGGCACGAAAAAACCCGAAGTCACACTCGGGCTTTTACGGCGCCTGCGCCTGCCGTGTAGAGCTGACTGCGCAGGCGCTAGTAAACACCCGAGTGTGACTTCGGGTATTTACGGAAGGCGTGACGTGCTTTAGCAGCCGTCAATCAACTCCTCTCAGTTTAGGAACGCCTATACCCGGAAGTAATCCCCCGCTCGGAGCCGGATAACAAGGGCTCGTATAACGATAAGTACAAAAAAAAAACCCAGCATACTGCAGATGTTAGCAGTATGCTGGAGGGATGTAGCTAATGTAAAAGAGTTTATTTTTGGGTGAACCCCCGCTTTAATGACAAATCACACCACATTTGCGGCAATGGAGCTGTTCAAATTCCTGTGACTCTGAAAAAGGTTCCTGCACTATTTTTGTGTGATTTGCATTGACTTCTGTTAAATGAAGTTGCAGAGATATTGGCAAGCTGCAAATAAAATAGCACTAGTAGTGTAAATTCAATGCCACTCTGGTGTGACCCAGGGCTCAGTTGCATTTGCAGTGGCTCTTATCGGTGGGTTTTAGGAAGTCTTTCTTGGAACGGCTCAGATAGGGCCGCACATGAAACTTGATGCTTTGGCTAGAATGCAGAATTCAGAATGTTAAGTCTGTAAATTCCTGGGGATAAAGATTATCTCTGTATTGTTTTACTCCAGCTCTCTTGGAATTCTGCATTTCTTTTGATCAGTGCACCGAGAATTGAAAGTTCATTTAAATTCTGCTAAATCGATTGTGCTGGTTAAACAGCCTTTTACCCCTTTTTTAGGTTTTAGTGCACAATTCCAATAGGTATCAAAACGACATCCAAGTACTGGCAGAAAGTTATTAGGAGTAAACGTTGAAGTGATGATTTTAGTTTGTTTGAACTAATGCAAGTGTGATAATAAGTTGGATAATGGTAATGAGCTGACGAATGTGGAGTTCTTAGAAAACCTTTATTATGATTATATGACATATTAAACGATTAGGAATCCTGGATAGTTGAAGTGTCTCCTATCTTATGATTGCTGTACAAGCCAGGAACAGAGAAGCCAATGGTTCCTGGGCTCGCAGTTGGATAGGGTCCCATCAGATTGGTCCGGGGGACGTGTCTGGGAAATCTTATCACCCAAGTAACGGCAGTACAGTATATATAGCCATGGATTGTAGATGGGCATTTCCAAGGCTGCTAAGGCCAGTGATTTGTAAAGTGGGGAATGGGAAAGTTGCATTTTAATATATTGCTGTTTTTATTCCTTTTTATCCTAAGGTGACAGTGCTTACCCCAGGGTTTGACAAATTTTGCTTGGAATCTAGGAGCCAGCTAAAAAAGTTAGGAGCCAGAAAACGCGCCCCGTCCCGACGAGCTTGCACGCAGAAGCGAACACATACGTGAGCATCGCCCGCATATGTAAACGGTGTTCAAACCACACATGTGAGGTATTGCTGCGATTGGTAGAGCGAGAGCAATAATTCTAGCCCTAGACCTCCTCTGTAACTCAACACATGCAACCTGTAGATTTTTTTAAACGTCGCCTATGAAGATTTTAAAGGGTAAAAGTTTGTTGGCATTCCACGAGCGGACGCAATTTTTAACTTGTAATGCTTAACTTGTAATACCAACGGCCACCACCAGATGGCGCCAGCTCACACATCTGGTGGTAATAACTTTTTTTTTTTTTTGCCCACCTTCCAAGCCAAGTCGCCAGGACGCTATTTCTAGTCGCCCTGGCGACCGGGATTTGTCGAGCCCTGGCTTACCCTACTGTATTGGGGAAAACAGAAACCGCATGGGACTACTGAAACCTCCCCCTCCTACTTTTCGCCTTTGAGGATTATAGAACCCCGTTCCATCACTGTAGAGTAATGTAAATAATAGGTAGGGTTGTTCCAATTCTGATGCTCCACCCGATACCTGGGCAGTCAGGGATGATTGGTGCGGCGGGGGGGGGTTGCATCCACGAATCTGCCTGTATACATTTCAATGAAGCCTGGCCGCTTCTCCCCAGACCCCCCCCCCCTTCAGCTGCTTTAGTGACATTTATATAGGGGTGATCGGTGCTTCTAACCCCCAAAGCCTCACCGTTGATTGTTCCTGTATCCCCCTCCGTGCTGCTGCTGTCCTCCTCCACGCTCTGTGTCCCGTGTTGCTGCGTGTCCCCCTCCATGCTGTTGCTGTTCGTGCTCCATGTCCCCCTCCTGCTGCTCTCCCCCTCCATGCTCAGTGTCCCCCTCCTGCTGCTCTCCCCCCTCCATGCTCAGTGTTCCCCTCCTGCTGCTCTCCCCCCTCCATGCTCAGTGTTCCCCTCCTGCTGCTCTCCCCCCTCCATGCTCAGTGTCCCCCTCCCGCTGCTCTCCCCCTCCATGCTCAGTGTTCCCCTCCTGCTGCTCTCCCCCCTCCATGCTCAGTGTCCCCCTCCCGCTGCTCTCCCCCTCCATGCTCAGTGTCCCCCTCCCGCTGCTCTCCCCCTACATGCTCAGTGTCCCCCTCTGTGCTGCGTGTCCCCCTCAATGTCCTCCTCCACTCCCTCTGTCCTCGATCTGTCAGGATGGAGAGCGAAGGTAGGAGCCGCTAAACCCAGCTCCTTCCTTTTGCGAATGAACCTGTGTTTACGATGCTTCAGTTTATGAATGGAGAGGAGCCTCCTATCCATTCATTTTAGCTGAGGCCGCAGAGAAAGGGACTGGGGAATCTGTGTCCTTGGTCCCTTTCTCTGTCTCAAAAGGAAATGTCAGGTCACATGACATTAAAAAAAAGTATTGGTAATCGTTATCGGCGAGTACTTGGGGGGAAGTATCGGTACTTGTACTCGGTCTTAAAAAAGTGGTATTGTGACAACCCTACTAATAAGTATACCAACTCACAAAGTCTGGCAAGATCAGCGGGTATTTATTTTTTATTTTTAGCAAACGGATATTACAAAATGCTTTCAGTGGTAGATTTAACAGACCAAAAGAGAGCAAATTAATTATTGTTGGGGTTTACATGCCCTTTAAGTTCCACATTCAATACAGGGATGAAAATATTGGCAGCTAAGTCTTAACAAGAATCAGAATAAGGAACATATTTGCAGTGAAGGGGTTAAATCGGTGTGCTGAAACAGTAGCAGGGAATTGACAGCAATGGGGTTAAGCTTTGCAACTGGCACTGTGACAGGAACATGCCAGAGGAAGGGGTCAGATCCATCAAACAGCACAGGGACGCCGATGCGGAAAGGTTAACTAGCAAACTCATAACGTATCCATGTTTGTTAGATTCTATGTGACTGCAATCACCCGCCCCTACACCCTGGGATTGCACAATGATGTCCCGTACACACGGCTGGCATTCCCGACGGGAATCCTGGTCGTGTGTATGGGGCATGAGAGCCGCAGACTGATCACCTCCCTCTTTTAAGCCACATGCACATTGGATGTTCTAAAACGCCAGTAGCGTGAACTGTAAAAAGATGTAGCTGCAGAATATTTTTTTTAGCTTTTAGTTTTGCAAAAAAAAAAAAACTCCCACAAAAGCTCAAAAAATGCTCAATAGCCAATGTTTTCAGCTTTTATCCTCAAAGTTCGAGAGTTTTTACTGCTGAAACCCTCCTTGTTTTTGTTTTTCTTGTTTAATATTTTTATTGAGTTTTGCATAAGAAAACAAGTTACAAATGCAGTATAAAGAATGCAAATATGGGATAAAGATCATAACAATAATGACTGAAATATCGGTAGAGTTTGGTGCTCAAATTGTTTTTTAGCCAGAAAATGCCCCTACCAAAAAAAGCTGATAACAGCCTATATATGCATGAACACATAGAATAACATGCCGGGGAGTTTACTGGCTGCAGAAAAAAACACCTGAAGCCAAAAAATAGCAGCTGTAAAATAGTCCAGTGTGCAATGAGGCCTTGGGGGTCCGTTCACATTATACGTTAAGTTCTCCCACTTAAAGGATCACT
This sequence comes from Rana temporaria, assembly GCF_905171775.1. NCBI lineage: Eukaryota > Metazoa > Chordata > Amphibia > Anura > Ranidae > Rana > Rana temporaria. The sequence goes on from NC_053491.1 coordinate 55,377,838, forward strand.
AAAGGAAAAAAACATTTTTTGCTGAAATGACTGTTTACAGGGTATAGAGACATAAAAGTTAACTGATTCCTTTTAAAAATAGATAAAATTCAATCCTATAATGTGCCTGTAGTTTCACTTTCTTTTTTAAACTGATTTCATGTTAATGTGAAGTAAAGAGACCCACAGAACAAAAACAAACAAATCCAAGGCAGTGTTTTGTTTTTAAAATTAATCTGATTGGTTCTGAGGAGTTTTAGACACACAGTAATGACAGCTTAGACCACCGTGAGAAAGCTCCCAGTATGATGGTTATAAGGAGCCAGACAACCAGGAAGTGTGGAGATCACAGCAGTTTTACAGCAACATCAAAGCAAAAACGAGCAATGAGGACATGAAACCAGTACTGCAGTAAGGTAAAGGAAGCTATTTAGCTAAAAAAAAATTCCTTTAGTGACCCTTTAACCACTTAAGACCCGGACCATTACGCAGGTAAAGGACCTGGCCAGTTTTTGCGATGCAGCACTGCGTCGCTTTAACTGACAATTGCGCGGTCCTGCGATGTGGCTCCCAAACAATTGGCGTCCTTTTTTTCCTCACAAATAGAGCTTTCTTTTGGTGGTATTTGATCACCTCTGCGGTTTTTATTTTTTGTGCTATACACAAAAATAGAGCGACAATTTTGAAAAAAAAAAAAGTTTTTTACTTTTTGCTATAATAAATACCCCCAAAAAAGATTTAGGCCGATACGTATTCTTCTACATATTTTTGGTAAAAAAAAAATCGCAATAATCGTTTAACGATTGGTTTGCGCAAAATTTATAGCGTTTACAAAATAGGGGATAGTTTTATGGCATTTATATTAATATTTATCTTTTTTTTCGTGACTACGGCATTATGGCGGACACATCGGACAATTTTGACACATTTTTGGGACCATTGTCCTTTTCACAGCAAAAAGTGCTATTAAAAATGCATTGTTTACTGTGAAAATGACAATTGCAGTTTAGGAATTAACCACTAGGGGGCGCTGTAGGGGTTATGTGTGACCTCATATGTGTTTCCAACTGTAGGGGGACGGGGCTGGACGTGTGACGTCACTGATCGCCTTTCCCTATATCAGGGAACAGATGATCAGTGACACTGCCACTGAAGAACGGGGAAGGCGGGGGCCGCGGTCATGGAGCTTCGGACCGGGTCGCTGGTGCACACCCGTGACCCACGGCTGGGCACTTAAAGAGGACGTACAGGTACGTGCATGTGCCCAGCCGTGCCATTCTGCCGATGTAAATGTGCAGGAGGCGGTCCTTAAGTGGTTAAAAAGATGAGAGAGGCCTGTAATTGTCATCATAGGTATACCTCAACTATGAGAGACAAAATGTGGAAAACAAATCCAGACAATCACATTGTCTGATTTGAAAATAAGTATTTGGCCACCTACAAACAAGCAAGATTTCTGGCTCTCACAACCTGTATCTTCTTCTTTAAGGCTTCTTTCACACTGAGGCGTATTTCAGCCGTTTTAGAGCTAAAAATAGCGCATAAATAACACCTGAAATAATCCTGCCCCAGCGTTCTCAATGTGAAAGCCAGATGCGCTGGCGGGAGGAAAAAAAAAATCTCCTGCAAGCAGCATCTTTAGAGAGGTATAGGAGCGGGGTGTTTACTGCTCCTCCTATGCCGCTCCTTCCCATTGAAATCAATGGGAAACCGCGGTAATACCACCGGCAATGCGCCTCTGTAGAGGCGCATTGATGGCGGTATTAACCCTTTTTTGGCTGTTAGCGGGGGTTAAAACCGCCCAGTGTGAAAGGGGCCTATGGGTCACCTCTGTCCTCCACTCATTACCTGTATTAATGGTGCCTGATTGAACTTGTTATCAGTATAAAAGACACCTGTCCACAACCTCAAACCGTCGCACTCCAAACTCCACTATGGTGAAGACCAAAGAGCTGTCGAAGGACACAGCAACAAAACTAGACCTGCACCAGGCTGGGAAGACTGAATCTGCAATAGGCAAGCAACTTGGTTGAAGAAATCAACTGTGGGAGCAATAATTAGAAAATGGAAGACATACAATACCACTGATAATCTCCCTCGATCTGGGGCTCCACGCAAGATCTCACCCCGTGGGGTCAAAATGATCACAAGAACGGTGAACAAAAATCCCAGAACCACACGGGGGGACCTAGTGAATGACCTGCAAAGAGCTGGGACCAACGTAAGAAACGCTACCATCAGTAACGCACTACGCCGCCAGGGACTCAGATCCTGCAGTGCCAGACATGTCCCCCTGCTTAAGCCAGTACATGTCCGGGCCCGTCTGAGGTTTGCTAGAGAGTATTTGGATGATCCAAAAGAGGATTGGGAGAATGTCATATGGTCAGATGAAACCAAAGTCGAACTGTTTGGTAGAAACACAACTCGTCGTGTTTGGAGGAGAGAGAATGCTGAGCTGCAACCAAAGAACGCCATACCTACTGTGAAGCATGTGGGTGGCAACATCATGCTTTGGGGCTGTTTCTATGCAAATGGAACAGGAAGACTGATCCGTGTACATGAAAGAATGAATAGGGCCATGTATCGTGAGATTTTGAGCGCAAACCTCCTCCTATCGGCAAGGGTATTGAAGATGAAACATGGCTGGGTCTTTCAGCGTGACAATGATCCCAAACGCACCACCCGGG